>NC_089832.1:7911208-8211208 GCF_035046505.1 Tiliqua scincoides | reverse complement strand
TAACAACCTGGAAATAAATACAAAATAAATAACTACCTCCAGGTTCTTAGTACTTTTAATCAAACTGTCTCATAAATCTTGCTGGAAAGATAAACGACTCACCTAGAAAAATAAATAAAAAAAAGTTGTTAGAGCAATAATGAATTGCCGGGATTAAAATATTCATTATGGAGCCAACACATGTTACCTTTAATGCAAGTACATGATCTTGAATATTATTAGGGTTTAAACAAATTTTGAATGTGACAAGCACAAGATTTAATGTGGCACATAAATGAGTTTAAAGAGATAATTAGGTTTTGTTGGGCAGTTCTTTGTCTAACTGATATGTAACAGTGATAATACCAATTAGACAAGCATAATTGCCACAAACAGGTATCGCTTTTATCTCACAGCTTTGGCTTTCGACCTCACTCGGCAGGTGGTCTTCTTAGACCATCAGACACAAATGCAAAATACAGCAGCTCCTGCAAGGGCAAACTGCCCCATTTGATTTAGTTGAGGGGTTTCATCTATAGATACTAATGCTCCTATCTCTAGGCTCAGAAATGTAGGGGGGAACGAAGCCATGCTCATTTCAAAGGATGAGCATTATAACCCCCAAATTCTTTTCCAACTCAAATTATAATCTGAATCAGAAAACAATTGCATTTACCTCCCCTCCTCATTCATAATCATTTTATGGATTCACTCTCACAATAAATGGTATGATCTGCTAACCTAAATGACTTGCAAATAGGATTAACCAAATGTATGGAGGACAGATCTATCAATGGGTAGGTCAGCAGGACACCCTCTTAGGCAAAGGGTGCCTGCTCACTGCAGGAGGGCATTCTGCAATGCGCACCATTGCACTGGTACTGTGTACAGCTCTGGTTGCCACACCTTGAGATGGCAATGCTAGCATTAGAAAAGGTGCCAAACAGATGGCATCCAAAGTAATCAGAGGACTGAAGCACTTTCTATATGAGGAAAGGCTACAAAATTTGGGGTGTTTTAGCTGGGGGGGGGGGCGGATTATTATGGGGAGATATGATTGAGATTTCTAAGGATTTGAAAGAACGTGTCAGTATTTCTGCCAGAAATGTCTTTACCTAAATCTGACCTAAGAAATGGATGTTTCTCAGAGCACAACAGAACATAAATCAGAAATTTATTAACAACCATAACACAGGCCTATGCATTTGAGGGTCAGAAAAACTTTTTTTTTCCAGAAATGTATGGTGGTTTCATATGAATTTGGGGTGCTGATTCTAAAAATGGCATCAGTTTTGCCCAATCACATCTATTTTCACAAGGAAGCTGCTTGAATCAGTCCCTAAGGAGGCTATGCTGTATCCCCGAACCTAAACATGATAGCAAAAAAATTGATGCTATTTTTAGAAGCAGCACCCCAAATATACTGACGAATAATAGATCTAACGTTTAAGACAGCAAAATGTGTTTTGGCCTGTGTAATTTTTCCTTTTCTCCAATTATTGTGGGGTACAATATAATGTCACCATAGTGCAGGGTGACCAGATACAACAGAGGACAGAGTGCCTTTTCCTTTAACCAGTGTTTCTCAAACTGTGGTGTTTCTCAAACTGCGGGACCCACTGGGTGGGTCGCAAGCCAATTTCTGGTGGGTCCCCATTCATTTCATTATTTTATTTTTAATAAATTAGACTTGATGCTACCATGGCATGTGACTGCATCTGGGGAAATGTTACAGACCTGTACTTTTAACAAGCTACTATGTATATTCTTTCAACAATGATAGTCAATGGGACTTACTCCTGGGTGAGGGCAAGATTGCAACCTAGGATTGTGAAAAGTTTTCCTGCTTGATGATGTCACTTCTGGTCATTGCATCACTTCTGGTGGATCCTGTCAGATTCTCATTATAAAAAGTGGGTCCCGGTGCAAAATGTGTGAGAACCACTGCCTTTAACCATTGTACAGAAGAGAGAATTTTGGCAGTCCAACGTGGAAGGGTTTAAAAAGCTTCACCTGCCAAAATTCTTTCCTCTATACCAGTGATGCCCCCCCCCCATCATTTGATGGGGCAAATGTCCCAGGCATGGAGCTTCGTGCACCTTTAGGACCCCATGGAAGTCTCTCTGAGGCTCCTGATGGTTTGCCGGAAGCACAGTTTAAAGCATCGGGGAAGCTTCAGGAGGCTTCCCTGACACATCCTGGAGCTGTGTGAGACACTGTGCGTTCCAGGTAAGTGGGGATGCAAATTTTGCATGGGGGCGCGGTGGCGGCATCCTGCAGGGGGTGCCATCATGGACCTCTGCCCCAGGACATGGGGCTGAGGAGGTCTGCTACTGCTCTATACAATGGTTAAAGTATAGGCACTCTGTCCTCCATTGCATCTGGTTACCCTGCCATAATGTGTTTCTGCTCAAGGTGATAGATATGGTTACATCCACTTCAGATGGATGTCTATTCCAAAACAAAGTGTTTGTTAACTCTGGGCCACAATGAAGCATTCTACTTTTACCTACATGGTTATTTGAAATTTAGCACTCCACATACACAGGAACCCTCTCCTATTTTTGCATCAGACAGAACACTACAGATCCTATGCAGGAGGTTAGCATGCAACTGCATTTGTATTTGACACTATAGTGAACCAACAGATATCAGCACTAGACAAGAAAACATGCAACGGCATGGAGTATTTGACGATCAGCAGCTCATGCAATTTCACCTTTGGTCCTTTCCACAGCAGTTAAGATCTTCCTAGAAGTCTGAAACAATTAACCTTGGAAGTTTGAGGTTAAGGAAATATCTTTTTTTTTTTCTTTTTTTCCAAAATGAAAATTCAAGTCACCCTTAGAAAGGCTTGTGAACACCCATTTCATTTCTAGGCCCCATTCAGGATTTGAACAAACTTCAACTGGAAACTGGAGAGCGCGTGCACAAAAAAAAACAATGTTTCTTGCCTCACCCCCTTCCCCTCCCAAATGCTTTATTCTGTTTACGTGTGTCCACTATCTCTTTAGTCTTCCAAGGATAACAAATAAAAGAAGTCTTATCTGTTTCTCAGCAGATTTGCTATTTGCTATTAAGCAACAGACGTTCCTTCCATCTCAGTGTTCTATCTAAAGAGGGTGAAGTACATTCCAAGCGTATAAATAAATAATAATTTGTTAAAGAACAGGAGAACCTGCCAGAGACTGGCAGCAAAACTTCAATAGTATCTTCTGAGGCACACCTGACAGGAGAGCTTTGAAATGCGAATCAAAGCACACTCGACTAGGGAGAAGCTTGTCGTACTCAATTTAAAGATGATCTCCGGCAAAACACAGCTCAATCAAGGTGAAGCGTTTGTGCCTCCTTCCCCGTGCGCCGATGGAGGCTCATCAGAGGCTCTGGAGAAAGCTGTGCCATGTGGGGTTCAATCGTATGCCAAAGCAAAAGAGACTTGCTGGGATGCTCTTCCTTAATGTTGTTCAGGGAGAAAATATTTGTTTGTGAACGTCCTTGGAAAAAGTTTCACGAGATTCCAACTTTAACTACGGAACATCACAGGAACACAAGAAAGGCCTTGTTGGATAAGGCAAGGAATCTTCCTCAACCAGGATCCTGTTTCTCACAATGGTCCACCAGTGACCTCTGGGAAGCACACCATCAGGAGAGGAACAGCACTGTTCTCCACTGCAGCTGATAGTCAGAAGCACACTGACAAAAGCAAGAAACTATTTCCTGCTACCATCACCTGTTATAGGAAGCTGTTTTAGAGCCCAATCCTAGGCATGTCTACTCAGAAGTAAGTCCCATTATAGTCCATGGGGCTTACTCTCAGGAAACTGTGGATAGGATTGTAGCCTTATATCAATTAAATCAGGAGGGCAGGAGGTGTGTTCTGGAGGTTGAGTTGTCTTTTGCCTGAAAAAGCTAAGCACGATCAACTCAGTTCTCACTTTGGATGGGATACTGGAAACTGTTGGCTAGAGAGAAAGGCATATGGATTGGCAAGAAATGGATAGCTTGAGAGCCAGCATGGGGTGTGTTTTGCAGCTGCCTGTGGAAGCTTGGAAAGAAGGGAAACATCAGGAGAAATTGAGGGTTCTATAAGTTTCTCTCATAGGAAAACACTTGTGAAAACCCCATTTGAGAAAAAAAAAACTGGGTTTATGGTCAACCTGCCTATGTAAACCACCTTAATTCCATGTGACTTAAGTCTATGAGTCTTTGAGAAAGGTGATATATAAATACTGCAATAAAAAATAATAGATCAGATTGTTGGTTGAGGATTTCAGACTGGAGATCTTTCCCAGCCCTACCTGGAGATCTTTCCCAGGGCCTGAACCTGGGACTGTGTGTGTGTGTGTGTGTGTGTGTGTGTGTGTGTGTGAGAGAGAGAGAGAGAGAGAGAGAGAGAGAGAGAGAGAGAGAGAGTTTCCAGAATTCTTTGTTGCTTCCTTACATTGTTCCACCCAGAACCAGCCATTCACCTCCTCACCTCTTCAAAACATAGTTATTAGGGTGATCATCTGCACATCCACAGAGTCACAACAACAAACTTGGCCAGGTTCCTTTCACGCACAGGATTCTTTTGCAACACTCATGCTATTGTTGCATTGATCTCAACAGCAAGCAAGCAAAACAATTAATTGCTCCTTGACATGGAATGATGGCAGTCCCTTTTGATATATAATTGAAGAGCAATTCCGCTAAGAACTTTTAATTTCTTGAGCATCTGGAAGAAAATGGAGAGAAAGAGCACATGAGAACAAATTGAAACAGTATATAGGTCAAAAATCCTTTTAGGACTCTTCAGGGAGCGAGCCTCATTTGCCTAATTGTATTTCTGCTGCAGCCAGATATACTGCTGTGCTAATACTTTTTCTTGGGGAGGCCATTAAAAAAAACACACATTAAAGATGGCCCTTTCTTGTGCTGAAAAGTGAAAAATTTGGCAACTGCAGGTGTAAGCACATTTTTGTGCTTTACATGTCAGCCCTGTAAAGATCCATATGTGTACAGATATGTACACAAGCTGGGTTATACCCAGGTTCCTATCAACATCTCAAGGCAGGGTTAGAAACAACTAAAGCATGTGCAAGACTTGTGGAACTCCCTGCCACATAATTTCATGTGAGTTGCAGATTTTGCATCATCTTAATAAACCTTCCTCACAATTGTTTGTCTGGCTGATTGGCAGAAGGAAGGGAAGTTATGTCTCTATTTATTTTGGGTGCTCTGGCTGTTTTGCCCTGAAACTTGCCAGGCAGAGGAATCTTACCAAAAAACCAAAAACAAAAAAGGATGATGAAGCCAAAAAGGAATCTAGCTGGAAGACCTGATGATTGGAATGTGCATGTTTTGAGACAAATTGATTAATCTGTGGAACGGACCGCCACAAGATGTGGTGATGGCCACTAAGTGCTTTCAATGGAGTTTAGACTCGTTCCTGGAGGATGGAGGATGGATCTATCTATGACTGCCTGTATGGAACCACTGCCTTCTAAATTAGCAGGTCACTTCATGCCAGTTACTGTGAGACAACAGCAGAGGAGATTTGGCCTTTTCCTTTGCAGAGGATCATGGTTTGAGTACACTGGAAGCTGCCAATCACAATTTCTCCACAATTCCCCCATTCTTGCATTCTTCCTCTCTTGTTCTCTTTGCTAGAGCAATCAACTGGCTTAGTAAATCAAGAGCAGAGCCAGGTCCCTGGCACATGTTCAATGAGATCTTCTTCTCTCACACACTTCCATTCCGCCTCCCAAGCTGTGGCGCTTTGTATTTCGACGTGAATGCTGTTTTAATTACCACTTTGACTGTTACTGCATCTATTTCATCTTTCACTTTTAATTTAAAAATGTATGAATCATTGGCTGCTTTTTAATAAAAAGTGAAATGTATTTTCATTTAGTGGCAGCTAAATTGCTAATTAAAGCAAAGGCTGTGCCAGTAACTTCGAGCTATGCGTTCATACTGTTTACCCCTTTTGGTTCCTGCAAACTTCAGCAGGAAAGCAGTGTTTATTTTCAGATGTCTCCAAGTGCAACATTCAAACTCACCTTCTCATTTTCAACCCATCAGCAGTTTTGCTATTAACTGATGGTGAGGACCAGACATTTGGAAAAGATTCCTGGAGTGGGGTCATATATTAATAGTTATGCAAATCATTTGCTTACAGGAGGCTCCAGGTTTAGTTGTTAGCATAACCAATTAAAAATGATCTCAGGTAGACCTCTCTCTTGGAGAGCCAAAATAAGTAAGAACAGAGTTTAGTGGCTTAGATGGAACAATCCTCTGACACAGGAGCCCTTTTCGGATTTTCAAAGCTGGTGGGGGAGTAGGATTGAGGCCAGCAGCAGGGGCAACTCTAGGGGGCAGAGGGTGCGGATCACACTGGGTGACACTGGGTGACACCAGTGGGAGCATCACCAAAGGAGGGGAGCTTGACATTTCCTGGCTGAGCCAACTGGGAGTCCAGATCTACCTGGTGGGTGGACCCAGGTTCCACATTGGGAAGCTTGGTAGGCCTGGGCTCCAGAGAATTTTCTGGCTGTTGTTATTCTCTCTCCACCCCTGTTGTGCCTGCCCCCATCACCAGCCTCCCCCCCACCCTGCACTGGGTGTCACCAACCCCCATGACACACCATTGGCTGGCAGCTCTATCCCCCAACCCACACACACATTTTTTACAGTTCTGCATGTCTAAGGCTGCAATCCCATACATACTTACCTGTGAGCAAGTCCCATTGACCTCAGTGTATGTCTACTTTCTGAGTAGACATGCACTGGATTGTACTTTAAGGGCCCAATCCTATCCAATTTGCTAGTGCCGGTGCTACTGTGCCAATGGGGTATGCACTGCCTCCTGTGTTGGGGAGGCAGTCACAGAGGCCTCCTCAAGGTATGGGGACATTTGTTTCCTTACCTCGAGGCTGCATTGCGGCTGCACCGGTGCTGGAAAGTTGGATAGGATTGGACCCTAAGTCTTCAATCCTGTTTACACTTTCCTGGTAATAAGCCCGGGCTTCCCTGAGATTCCACACATGCACCCGTGGGACTCGCAAGACACTGTTTAGGAGTATACAGCGCTCCGGAGACTGAATAGTTTGAGAACCACTGAGCTAGATTACGAGAGATTCTCTAGCAAGCCCATCACTCTACTCTCCCCCACAATTCCTCTTCCACTCTGGTCTCCTCCTCCTTTTCCATCCAATTCAGGGAGTGAAAGGAGGAGAAGCAGCAGCAACAGCAGTAGAGATGAGTGGGTTGACTAAGGTGGCCACCCCTTGCCAATCTGCTGCCTGAACCCCTGCTAATTGGGTAAGAGGCACTTTTTCAAGTGGGTGCTCCTTTTTTTTAGCAGGGGGAGAGTAACTGGCCCACCTCACCCCAGCACTGTCTGCTCTAGTGGCTGTCTGCTGGTATTCCTTTGCATCTTTTTAGATTGTGAGCCCTTTTGGGACTGGGAGCCATTTAGTTATTGGATTTTTCTCTGTAAACCGCTTTGTGAACTTTTAGTTGAAAAGCGGTATATAAATACTGTTAATAATTAATAATAATAATAAGTGACTGCTTCAGTTGGCCTCATGGATGGGCCAGCCCCGTGATGATCTCATGGCAAATGCCAAATCGCATCAGTGAATTACTTGACCTTGTTCTCCATATTAAGTGCTTGTTCCAATGCAAGGTTTCTCCCCACAACTGTTCAGCTTTGGATACTCTTATTTAACCAAAGGCTAATTCAAATTCATAAACTCTTCAAGCAAGCAATTTATATTAAGAAGTGGGGAAAAACACCACTGCAGCTCATGGGATATTGCCTTTAATTTTCCCCACATGCTGATGTACTGCAATAACTCTTAGACTCATGAGCACAATAAATGGCTTCCAATTAAGTATGGCAGAGCCATTCTGGCAGCAACCATTTCAGTGGATTTATCAGCATTTGGCAACCATACCCCCAAAATGCTCCGACAGCACCAAACCCCATTGGGATCCATCGGGGCTGGGATGGGGAAGACTTTGGGGCTCGGGCTGTAAGTGGGAATGCACAACATATGAAATGGGGGAGAGGGAATAATAATGTGGAACATTAATATAAGTGTCACTAATTCATGCTTAATTGAACTTAGATTATCAGGGTCATTTTTCATATTGGAATAGATTATAGCTGTCTCCTGATTAAGGGCACTACCCACTAGTTTGCCTGGCTAGAGCTGCATGGCCCAAGTTTCCAACAGCTGTGACATGCTTTTTTTTCTGAATTAAAATGGTAATTCTATTTCACATGTATGTACTCAACCGGGGCCATCCAAAGAAGCTGATTGGCAGTGATCCAGGACAGAGAAAAAGGAGATATTTCTTCACTCAGTGCATAATCATTTTTTGGAATTGGCTACTGTTCAAGGCTGGACTTACTTGAGCCAGCGAGTGGCCTATCTGGCAGACACAGAGCTGGTTGTAGGCCAGGAGAACCTGGAAAGAGGGCAAGGCATGTGCCAGGCAAGAACATGCCTGTGTACAACTGAGCAGCCAAGGCACAAGTGTCCACAGGAGCTTTCTTGCTTCGAAGGAGAGGAGACTTAGGGCCAAGAAGGCAACCTGGCTAGGTGGGTGGAACCAATAAGGGAGGAGGGACCTGTCAAGGATTATAAAGAGAGGGCCAGGGATGCCAAAGGACTGCAGGTTAGACAACCTATATGGTACTCAGTGGCCTCCTTGGATCTGCTCTGAGGCTTGTGGGAAGATAGCCCTGAGGAGACAAGCCAAGTAGGTATAGTACTGGAGGCCTTACCTAACTGAGCTGCTGGCCTGATAGGAGACGGGATCCAGGTGATGGGCCGGAGCACAAGACCTCTCTCTTCTCAGCACCCTGACAACTATCATGCGTCCTAGTGATGGCTACCAGCTTAATTGGCATTCAAAGGGATGATACAGACTTATGTAGGACAACTGTAGCAATGACTACTAGTCATGATAGCTGTATGCTATCTCTAGGTAGTATGCTACCTTTACCTCTTAGTATGCCTCTAAGTATCAGCTACAGGGGGGTAATCATGAGAGATATGCCTTTCTTGCTTGTTCGCCTGTGTGGGCTGTTACCCTGTGCAAGCCCCTGTAGAGAGTCCAGCCCAACAGGCAGTAGAGTGATGGTAGCATTGCTTGGTATTGCTTGTTGAGAACAGTTCAAGGGGAGGGGGAGCCTGGCCAGGTGTGGGAAAGGTGAGGGGGGGCAAAGGGAGAGGGTGAGAGATGAGATATAAGAGTGTAGACAAGGAGAAACCAGATGGAGAGGAGACTGTGTGTGTGTTCAGGATCACAGCTTGGAGAAGGAGGTAACCCCCGTGGAAGGAGAAGGAAACGGGACAGAGAGCATCTTTCCTTCCTGCTGTGATGCAACTTTCAGTGAAAGAGTGGTGGGCACCCTGGTTGAGGCTATTCACACATCCTACAAATCTCTACCTAGTACTATAGCAGGGCTGGCCAAACTTGCTTAATGTCAGGATCCACATCCCATAAACTTCAGTTGTTTGAGAACTGCGGTATTTAAGAAGCATTTACATTCTTAAATATATTTACTCACCATGAACATTAAACTTATGTTTTAATCCTGTGAACTCTCAGTTTATACCCGGTAAATAATGATAAAGCTTGAAAATTTGTTATTGACCCTTCATGTTAATTGTGATGCACAAAGTTGCTCAGCCAACATATTTCTGCAAGCTGCACAATATATGTCAAAGAGCTGCCTGTGGATTGCAAGCCACAGTTTGGCCACCTTTGTTCTGTACAAATAACTACGGTCTGGTGAAATGATTAAGAAATCTTGTAATATATTTGCTAGCAGGGCCCATGAGAGGGTGTAATTTGTACCCAGGCCCAGGGTCAAAAAGGGGGCCCAGGAGCCAAAGGAGGGGGCCCAGAAATTTCCTGGGATCTTGCATTTTCTGATCTCACCCAAACCCGCTGGCTGCATGGGATGCTGGGTGCACAGTGGCAGCTGCTGCCAAAAGCCATAGCTACTGAGCCAAGGAATGCATGTATGACACTCAATACAGTGTCAAATCTGGAGGGAAACTGGCCTGCTGCAGTAGCTCTTTGGCTTGTGGATCCTGCTTATCATGAAGGAGTATATAGAAGCTCAGGGACACAGCTGTGGGACTACAGCTGCTGCAGAAGTAAATTTTGGTACACACTGGACACTTTCCATTCTAGTGTGAGCCTAAATACTAGGATGCTTATTATCTGCAATAATTTTCTATATTTAAAATATTTTAGAGGCTTAGGAGTGTGTGTGGTTTTCTGAATTGCTATATCTAGCTGCCGACACTGCACAGGCAGGTGGATCAGCACTGGGAAGCCCAGTAGACCTGGGCTCCAAAGACTTTTCAAACTGTTCCCACCTGCCCCCTGCCCTGTTTCACTTCCTCCCTACCCCTGTTCTGCTCACCCTCCCATCACCCTTCTTCTCTGTTTCACCCCTCCCCACTCCTTTGGGAAAGGGCCCAAAAGAAAATTTGTAACCCCTGATAAAATTCCTCTCAGAGACCCTATTTGCTATAACTCAGATCAGTTATACTTTCTATAGACAAGGTTATGAGCCTGGCTTTCCCACTTCCACACTCCCATTGAAGTTAGCTGTTTGTCAAGAGGTTACATACTCCTCTTTTTCTCAAGAGTCGGGTGCTCCTTGTTACCCTGAGAAACAGCTATACTTTGTTTACTCTGTATGGGCCTATTTATCCTGCTGGTGACATGCAAGGCTAATTTCCATTAACGTTAATGAGAAGTGCATGGTCCATGGATGTGTCTAGAGAACAGGCCTCTAATTAATATCCTGATCCCATCTTTAACCTATCCAAACAGTGCCTCCTGCTTCTCCCTTCATTAGAATTAGGTGAAGACAATTAGACCTTCTGAAATATTGTGGTGCTGTGCAAATTTATCACAAGTTGGGACCAAATGTCCCCCCCCCCCAAACCAGACAATTAATTTCAGCTCGCCTAACACCCTTCTCTCAAGTAAAAGAATTAATCCATGCCTGGGCAGGCTCTATGTAGGGCATACCACTTCTTCTTTGGAAGGCCCAACAGCCCCACACTGGGACCCCAAAATCCTGCATACATGATGCTTGACTTAGCATTAAACTACTCCTGGGTTCTACAGGACATACTTGTCTCCATTTCCTACTGAGAAGGGTCCATGGGATGAGCTTGGATTTGTGCAGAAAGGCCCCAGTTTCAATTCTTGGCAGCACTGGATGACAAGGTTTGAAAAGAACTCCATCTGCAGCCTTGAGAGTCATTGGGCCCAGTTCTATCCAATATTCCAGTGCTGGTGCAGCTGTGTCATTGGGACACGCACTGCATCCTATGGTGGGGAGGAAGTCACAGAGGCCTCCTCAAGGTAAGGGAACATTTGTTCCCTTACCTTGGGGCTGCATTGTGGCTGCACTGGTGCTGGAAAGTTGGATAGGCTTGGACCCATATCACTATCAGGAACCACCTGGCTCTACAAGCTTAAAAGAAAAAAAAATTGACCTTACCAGCTCATGGGGGGGCGGGTGCTGCCTTCTGGACCATTTGTTGAGCTCCACTTTCATCAGATTGGGGACATGCTGCTAGCCTTGCATTCCCCTTTGCCTGACTTGACCATGAGCCAAGGCACATTTGCTTACTCACAAGTAAATGCAACCGTATTGCTTAGTTTTGCTTTCTATAGGGCTCAATACATTCGCAGCTTGGAGAGAGACTTCCTTCTCAGGTATCTTTGGGGGGCTGCGTTCATCGGATCAGGACCATTCTGATGTCATTAGATTCCTCTCAGCCTGCCCTTTCAGACAGACTAAGGCAAGTTCGCCTACTCATGAGTAAATGCGCGATATGGCCCAGTTTCACTTTCCATAGGGCTCAATGCATTTTTGTTTTTCTGGTTTTCTGGCCATAACTTTTGATAGAAAGAAGATACTTCACTCTGGTTTTTTTCATTGCATTGTGCTGGAAATTCTGCATCCAACAGCTTTATAGCATGATAGTAATTTTCCTAACCACCGCGATTTTAGTGATTTTGGTCATTTGTGATGTCACCCCCCCCCAAATGCTGGTACCTAGGGCAGACTGCCCCTCTCTAGCTATGCCACTGATCTTGACTTTAAATCAGTAAAAAAAAGATAGTGAAAAATAAGTGAGAAGACTAAAAGTTTTCAGAACTTGTGCAAAGGGGTGGACAGGTATTGGACAATTGGCTATGAAAATAGGGCATTCAAAGATGTTACATTCATCTGTGATTGGTTGGAGGCTGTGAAAAAGTAGTGATTCCACAAAAAGCAACAATTGTCAACTCTCCCTTCTTATATTAATTCAGTTTTTTTTTAATTCTCTTAAATCAATGATCAACATGACCATGTCACACCATGTGCAGAGGGTTCTCTTAATATGAAACAAAAATTTGTAGTAAACACGGGATTTTTTTTTTTAGGACTACAGATGAGGAAAGTGGCTTGCAAAACATTTCACTGAAATTATGCTACTTCATTTAAGTGTGAAGGGGGGAGAAAGAACTGAGGGCTCAAAGAGGTTACAAATTCAATCATGTAATGACCCACTTATATTGATGCTTCCTTTCTGTGATTAATTGTTGATCAGGAGGCTGTCTTGTTTTAATTAGATGAGTTTGCAATATATCAGGGTTGAGCCTGATTAAACAAAGAAGCTAGCCATTTAGCTAGGTTCTTGAAAAGCATTTTGTCTCTCATACAATGTAAGGGTCTCCCACTACCTCAGTGTGTGTGTCTGTGTGTGTGTGTAATATATTGTGTACCATGTCATGGCTGTGTGCCCTTGGAGAATACAGCAAAGGGATTTGGTCTCAGTAAAAATTATAAAATTGCAACTTAAGCCTATAGGTTAATTGCCAAGTGCTTAAACCCCATGACCTCAGGCTGACCTTCCCCCCTATATTAAAGGTGGTGTAACATAGTGCCTAAAAGCCTGAGTGGTGACTTGGAAGGTGATTTCAATCTTGCTTCTGCCATAAGCTCATTACTGTTGCCCAAATCAAGCCTCAACAACCCCCAGCTGAAATATAGGAACCATAATACTCACCGATAGGAGTTTGCACCCAAACTCCCCAAGTGATGAGATGTTCTAGGGCCAGAGTATTCCTGGAATAGAGATCAACTGAGGCTTACAATCTCTTTGTAAATTACAGATATACATGATGGAGTCAGATAGAGGCACACAACAACAACAGGTTACATGTGCAAACAACATATGTCTGCAAACAGCAACAGGTTACATGTGATTCCAACTCTGAGCTTGGAGTGTTTAGCTTCCATTTCTGGTCTCTGACTCTCTCAGAAAGCTGGCAGCCCACATGGCCTTTCTTATTTCACTGACTCTGCAGGAGGGGGATGTGTGAGCTTTCACTCTCACATTAGCCCCTCTTCTCAGGTCCACCACCTTGACAATTGTGCAAGCAAGAATGGTGTTATCTCACTCATAACCCTATCCTGAAGACTGCTCATCATCAGTGCTTGGTGATGTAAATGTGCCATAAAGCACATTTATGGCACCCTCCGAATAGGGAGTGCTGGTGCTGGGCCAGTGCTAGTCACCAGATGGTCTCTGCCCAAAGCAAGGTAAGAGCTCCAGGCAGTGGTACATAAGAACATAAAGTAAAGAAATATTTTCTTTTGTCTGTCCTAACCCGCCCAACACTCAATTTTAGTGGATGTCCCCTGGTTCTGGTATTATGTGAGACTGTAAAGAGCATCTCCCTATCCACTCTGTCCATCTCCTGCATAATTTTGTATGTCTCAATCATGTCCCCCCTCAGGCGTCTCTTTTCTAGGCTGAAGAAGCCCAAACGCCATAGCCTTTCCTCATAAGGAAGGTGCCCCAGCCCCGTAATCATCTTAGTCGCTCTCTTTTGCACCTTTTCCATTTCCACTATGTCTTTTTTGAGATGCGGCGACCAGAACTGGACACAATACTCCACGTGTGGCCTTACCATTGATTTGTACAACGGCATTATAATACTAGCCGTTTTGTTCTCAATACCCTTCCTAATGATCCCAAGCATAGAATTGGCCTTCTTCACTGCCGCCGCACATTGGGTCGACACTTTCATCGACTTGTCCACCACCACCCCAAGATCTCTCTCCTGATCTGTCACAGACAGCTCAGAACCCATCAGCCTATATCTAAAGTTTTGATTTTTTGCCCCAATGTGCATGACTTTACACTTACTGACATTGAAGCGCATCTGCCATTTTGCTGCCCATTCTGCCAGTCTGCTCCTTTCCCCTGAGGAGACTTCTGGCAGTGTCCACAGGATCTGGCAGTTGCCATTTTGTCGCCACTGGAGCTGTGTGTGCTGGGAACCATAGGGTTGGACTGGATGAGAGGCATGTGTGTGCTTCCTGGATAATCTCTCCGTGCGTGTGTGCGTGTGCGTGTGCTTGTGTGTGTGTGTGTGTGTGTGTGTGTGTGTGTGAGAGAGAGAGAGAGAGAGAGAGAGATCAGCAAAAACTGATCTAGTAAGGACTGCCAAGCACCACAAACAGGTCTCCTGCATTCTTAACTTTATAGAGATTGGGCGAGCTAGCATTCCTGACAGCTAACCTATTACAGCCGACTTGTAGGTTGTTGGAAGGGCTGTTTCAAACTAATCCAAGTGAAGTGAACCCAAGTCTCTGTGGTGCTAGCGCTAAATGCTAACTCCCATGCCACACTTCCATTTTATTTATAGCCATAATTTGACATGGTATACTGTGCCCATTTTATTTCTGACTGTAATTAGGACCCAATACAAATCCCCACCCTATTCCAATGGCATCACTTAGAAGCCAAGATGGAAAAACTCTGATTGATCAAACAAGAAGCTAACTTCCTTGGTCAGGAAAAGTTATTCAGCCTAGGGCAGTGTTGGCGAACCTATGGCACGCATGCCAGACGGGCACGAAGCGCTGAGCCAGGCAGCCTGGGGAGGGGCGCTGAAGCTGCGTGTCACTTTAAAGAAAACGGAGGCTTCTTCCGCTCCCCGTGTGTTGGGAGGGCGGGCTGCTTCCCTCCGCCCCCGAGCTCACTGCCCTCCTCTCCCTTCACCCCCACCTGCCCCACGTTGGTTTCCCTTTTCAATTTTGCCCACTTTGCAGGCTTAAGCTCAGTTTTTCCCTTCCCCAACTCTCCAGCAGGCTCAGCCAATCAGCATCCAGCAGGCTCCTGGCTTTTTCAGTTGGAATGGCTCAGGGCCCTTCACTGGCTGACCACCAGCCAATCCTGAGCCGCCTTCCTCCTCAGCCATTGCGAGCCCTTGCAGCCCGCCTTTCCCTGAGCAGGTCCCCACTCAGTGCAAGGAGAGGCTTTTCCTCCACAGCAGAGGAGACCTCCTGTGTGTCTACTCAGTAGTAAGCCCCATTACAGTGGATGAGGATTACTCCCAGGAAAGGGTGCCTGGGATTGGAGTCTGCTCCTTTGCGTGTCTACTCAGAAGTAAGCCCCATTAGAGTCAATGAGGCTTACTCCTAGGAAAGAGTGGCTGGGATTGCAGCCTTAGAGCCCACTTCTGTGGGAGGGGCTTTTTAAAAAAAATATATTTTCTTGTTTGAGAAAATGAGCAGCGGCAAGGTCTTGCAGCCACCCCCTCCCTGACAATAGTTCTTTACCCAGCATGTAATTAGTCTGTGGAACTCTTTGCCACAGGAAGCAGTGATGACAACTTGCCTAGATGCCTTTAAGAAGGGATTGGACAAATTTCTAGAGGAAAAGTTCGTTAAGGGTTACAAGTAATAGTGGGTAAAAGATGTTAATGTATGAGTTGTTTTTTCTAAACTAAAACCTCAATATTCACCTCAACCTTAAATTGCAGTGTTGGCACTTTGTGATAAATAAGTGGGTTTTGGGTTGCAGTTTGGGCACTCGGTCTCTAAAAGGTTAGCCATCACTGGCCTAGGGCATTCAGATCTCTCGGCAGTTAAACAAACCTCTGCTGGTTTTGGTCTGCATCTAGCCAATCTGGTAAGTGGCTCACAAAGAGTGTAGTTAAAAACTGATCTGAATTAATATTCATAACTTGCTTGTCTCCAAAACAAACAGAGGTATTAGCAGACCTTATAAATAATTGATTACAGAGCCTGAGGAAAATTTGGGGAACCTTTTGAGTGGTAACTGGGTTTCCACTCCCTTGAGAGCAGCACTGATTATTTCCCAGTGCTCCTCAGCGCAGCTGGATGCACTGGGATGCATATCCAGAGTTTAGCATTAGTGGCACAAATTTGCTGGTGCAATCCTAACATAATTCAGGCCTTTAACCAGGCTAATGGTTTGGGGCTGTAGAATTGAGGCTCTCCTCTCTCCGATCTTCCCTTCTCTCACAAACATGCTCTCAACCTTAGGCTAGATTTAAAATATTCAAAAGCAGGCACTTGAATCAGACAAAAACAGGTCTTGCAAGATCAGGTCTTGAGTTAAAGGCAAATGAAACAAAGTCCTAAAGACTAAATGAAACAAAATCCTACATAGACTTTTCCCTAACTACTCATAGACTTGCATTGTTAGTTGCAATTTTGTTTTTTGCCTCCAGGGTCTGGAGCAAAGTACAGTGTCTCTCTGGAGCAAAGTACAGGAACAAAATACAACCAATACCCACTCAACCCTCTCCTTAAGTGGATCACAATACAATAGGCCTATCTTGCAAAACTGTTGGAAAGATTATAGTGATAACTTTATAGCTCTACCATCATTTTGATCAGCGCTTATCATTACAGTGAAAATAATTACAGGGAAAAATGACATAATTGTAGTGAAGAAGATGAGGATATAGAAAATATCAATGAAGCACTATAAAGGCGGGCAGCCCAATCCTGAGCTACCCAGGGCACGCAGCTTTGATGGCACTGTAAACGGCTGCCGCCAGATCCTGCGTGCCTTGGGCTACTGCGGGCAGCACCTCAGGAGAAGGGGACTTTCATCCTCTTCTCCCGGGTAAGGGAATTAGCCCCACAATGGGGCTACTCAGTTTACCACTGACCAAAAGGTCAGCAGTAAGGTAAAAGCATTCGTGTAGGATGGGGGTGTCCAAAGTTTTTGGCAGGAGGGCCACATCATCTCTCTGACACTGTGTAGGGGGCCGGGGGGGGGGATTAATTTACATTTAAAATTTGAATAAATTTACATGCATTTACATAAATGAATATATTAAAGATGAACTTACATGAATGAATGAAGGTCTTACAGTAGCTCAAGGCCTATAAAAGGCCTTGCACAAAGCAAGGCTGGCCTTTCCTTTGCTGCTGCTACTGCATCACAGACGTGAAACAGCAAGCAGTGGAGGGAGCCCTCATCCCACAGCTCATGTGAGAGGTCAAACAGTCGCCCTCATATTGAGAGCAGTTGTGTTGGGGCAGTGTGGGCTCCAACAAATCTCCGGAGGGCCAGAGGCTCATTGGAGACTGGGGGCTCCCTGAGTGCCACATTGAGAGGCCTCAAGGGCCGCAAGTGGCCCCAGGGCTGGGGTTTGGGCACCCCTGGTTTAGGACACTAGATCTGTGTTTCCAAAACTGTGGGTCAGAACCCACTAGTGGATCACTACCTGATAGTTGCTGGGTCCTGAACCTGAAAAAGACAATGTATTCAGCCATATGGAAAGTGAAACTGAGCAGTATAAACTGAGTGCCTCAATCCACTTGGAAGGGCAGGCCAGGGGGAATGCAACACCATCAGAATGGTCCCAATTCAAGGAACATTGAGCTCAACAAATGCTCCCCCCACACCAAAATAAAAAGTATAAAAACAGAGGCTTGAACAGCTGGCATGGTGTAGCTTTTCAAATTTCATGAAGCTAGGTGGGTCCCAATACAGTGTCATGTTAAAAAATGGGTCCCAGTGCTAAAATGTTTGGGAACCACTGTGCTAGACAATTATCCTTATATTAGTAGTAGTAGTAATGAGGGCATTCCCCTGAAGTTACATTTATTCCTGAGTCAATTCGTTAATGTACTCGTTCCTCAAAAACTTTTTTCTTTTTTGGGGGGGGCAGCAGCAATCATAATGGTTTTTAACATAAGAAGAGCCCTGCTGGATCAGGCCAAAGGCCCCTCTAGTTCAGCTACCTGTATCTCACAGTGGCCCACCAGATGCCTCTAGGAGCACACAAGGCAAAAAAATACCTGCATCCTGTTGCCATTCTCTTGCACTCAGCATTCAGAGATAGCCTACTTCTAAAACCAGAAAGCTGCGTATACCCATCATGGCTTATAACTTGTGCTGGACTTTTCGTTTTGGACTTTTGGCTGGAGGCCAAGCAACATCACCACATCCTGTGTCAAGGAGTTCCACAATTGATGGTATGTTTCACTGTCAGCATCAGCAGAATGCTGATGAGTGACAGGCGGTGGCGTAGCTGGAGGGGGGACGGAGCACTCAGCCTGGCAGGGAGGTGGGCGAGCGGCCCCTCCCTTCGGAGCCTTTCCTGGCGGGGGGGCAAAATGGAGCCGTACAGCTCCGTTTTGACCCCCCTCCCCGCCGGGTGACGGGTGAGCAGAATGGGAGCAGGGAGGGGCAAAACAGGGTGGGAGGAGGGTAGAGACAGCTGGAAACGTCTTTGGAGCCCAGGTCTACTAAGCCATGTGGCATCGGTAGGGTCCCCGGCATCCCTAGTCATGGTAGTGTCCCCAGCATCCCATGCGGGCAACAAGTCTGAGTAGATAGGAAAATGTAAGATCTCAGGAAATGTCTGGGCCCCCTCCTTTGGCTCCTGGGTCCCCCTTTTGACCCTGGACCCGGATACATAATACCCTCTTTTCCCCCTCTCCTAGGCCCTGAGCATCAGTCACTGACCAGGCAATCCAGAACATGTTTATTCAGAAATATGTTTATACATGTTTATTCAAAACATGTTTACACTGTGTTCAGTGGGACTTACTCTCACGTAAGCATGTTTAGGACTGCAGCCTAAGCATGTTAACTAGTCTCTGTGTAAGATGTTGCAGAAAATAAGGTGCTGTTTATTCAATCATTTCACTTTGGGGGGAAAAAGAAAAGAAAAAAACGGCACCACAGACCGTCATTTCAGCTGTCTTGATCCATCTGGCAGCATCTCATTGATAAGCAATGCAGATAAAGAGGCAGATTAAAAACTTGGCGGTACATCTTTAGTGTCAGGAGCTAATAATATTGTTCAAGCAGCAAGACAGAATTCACTGCAAGCACTTGGACGTGCTGCTCCAAACTTCCTGTCACTTCAGACTGACTTGTGACAATCTCCGCCTTTACACTTGACGCTGCTGAAATATAGTCTAAAATACGTGTGTCCTGGGCAGTTTTCATCATGCAAGTCCTGGTAGTCAGCTCCTCCGAGGGGAGGCAGAACAAGGCAGGACCAAAGTGGTGTTAAGCTCTTAAGAACAGACGACACAACTTCAGATTGCAAATAATAATAATAATAATAATAATAATAATAATAATAATAATAATAATAACAATAATAATAATAATAATAATAATAATACAGGAATTTATATACCGCCTTTCTTGGTCTTTATTCAAGAATTTATTCAAGGTGGTTTACAAAGGCAGGCTTATTTAAATCCCCATAGGGATTCTGTGACAGAATAGCTCCCCATAGCTGAATAAATCCCCATAGCTGTCTGTGACAGATCAGGAGAAAGATCTTGGGGTGGTGGTGGACAGGTCGATGAAGGTGTCGACCCAATGTGCGGCGGCAGTGAAGAAGGCCAATTCTATGCTTGGGATCATTAGGAAGGGTATTGAGAACAAAACGGTTAGTATTATAATGCCGTTGTACAAATCGATGGTAAGGCCACACCTGGAGTATTGTGTCCAGTTCTGGTCGCCCCATCTCAAAAAAGACATAGTGGAAATGGAAAAGGTGCAAAAGAGAGCGACTAAGATGATTACGGGGCTGGGGCACCTTCCTTATGAGGAAAGGCTACGGCGTTTGGGCCTCTTCAGCCTAGAAAAGAGACGCTTGAGGGGGGACATGATTGAGACATACAAAATTATGCAGGGGATGGACAGAGTGGATAGGGAGATGCTCTTTACACTCTCACATAATACCAGAACCAGGGGACATCCACTAAAATTGAGTGTTGGACGGGTTAGGACAGACAAAAGAAAATATTTCTTTACTCAGCGCGTGGTCGGTCTGTGGAACTCCTTGCCACAGGATGTGGTGCTGGCGTCTAGCCTAGACGCCTTTAAAAGGGGATTGGACAAGTTTCTGGAGGAAAAATCCATTATGGGGTACAAGCCATGATGTGTATGCGCGACCTCCTGATTTTAGGAATGGGTTAAGTCAGAATGCCAGATGTAGGGGAGAGCACCAGGATGAGGTCTCTTGTTATCTAGTGTGCTCCCTGGGGCATTTGGTGGGCCGCTGTGAGATACAGGAAGCTGGACTAGATGGGCCTATGGCCTGATCCAGTGGGGCTGTTCTTATGTTCTTATGTTCTTACAATTGAAAGAAGGCTCTATCTTTCAAGAGCCACAACAATTCAGATGTTTTGTTCTGATCTGGCCTCCATCCTGGCCTCCATCCTCCCACGCTCAGAGCAGATGGAATAGCTCGGCTTCAGCTTGTCAGCTGCTTCAAGGTCGCACCGTGCCGGTGGCCTCGAACCGGCGACCTTGTGGATGTTATCTTCAGGCAAATGAAGGCTCTACCCTCTAGACCAGACCTCCTGCCCCATGGTGGGTCACTTTTTTTTTTAATGCTCCCCCATGTTCAAAACTACTAGCAAGATAAAAATCAAGCACAGTGGGGAGAAAAGGAACCGAGAAAGTCCATTTCTCACTGTTGTTGTTGTGTATATTGCATGCAGGAAGTCCCAGATTCCATCCCTAGCCGCCTCCCTAAAAAGGGAAGACCTCCAGCTGAAACTGTGGAGAGCTGCTGTCAATTGGAGGAGACAATGCTGAGTCAGTTGGATCAACACCCTGGATCATTAGAAGCCAGCTTCTTTTGCTGCTACCCTTTTCACTGATGAGCAGTGGTGACACTAGGGTTTGTGTCACCTGGTGTGGGAAGCCAGCACACCACCCCTATGATGGACCACCTCCCATACAACGGGTGGGGCAACGCCTGGGGTGGTGGGCATGGTGATGTACCATTACCTCACCCCCACTGGTTTTTTTTTTTTTTTTTTTGCTATAACTTTTGATAAAATAGAGATATTTCAACGTGGTTTGTTTCATTGCACTCTGCATGAAATTAAGCATCAATTGATATATAACATGATGGTATTATTCAAAAATAGCAAGATTTTAAAAAATATTGGCCTGTAGTGGTGTCGTGTCCCCCCCCATGTGCATCACCCAGTGCGGGCGGCCTGCACCCCCCTCACTCCCCTAGTGACACCACTGCTGATGAGTTCAATTTCTTCTTGCAGGGAATTTATATGTGAAACAGCATTAACAATGACAGATCCTACTTGCAGCATGATGTGGTACAGTGCAGGCGAGGCTTTCAAAAGCTGGCTTAGATACTTGAAATCCTCTGATGGCTTTATTCCCCCCCTCATTATTCTAACCTCATATCACCATATATCCCTCAGAAATGACAGCACTCCAGTTTATCAGAATAAGAGACATGTTATTTATCAACCAAGAATGACAAAACACCAGGCCTGCCTCTCTCTCTCTCTCTCTCTCTCTCTCTCTCTCTCTCTCTCTCTCTCTCTCTCTTATCACAAGGATTTGTCTTCAGCGTATCTCCTCCTACACATAGAGATCCTCAAGCTTCTGGAACATTTTTTGGCTTCAGAAACAGCAACCGTACAGACCATCCTTGCCTAGGAGCTGCCCCTAGAGATGCGTGAAGCATATGCTCAAAGTTCCTGTTGCTTCTTTTATCAATTTTGAGATGCAGCCAGCACTTCTCTAGTGGTCTGGTGTTACTTATATCTTACTTATATGTTTAGAATTTTAAAATCCACAACTATTAATTTATGGAATTTTCTACCATAGAATGTGGGGGGGTCTTTATAATTTTTTTTGTTCTTATTATGCCATCAACATAAATGGCACTTTGTGCAGAATGAAAGACCAGGAATCTGCCCTGAAAGTCTTGCAATAGAGATGGACACAAGGGAGAAGACGGGAAGGGAAGAGAAATGGAGGCAGGGAACAGAATATGTAGTTGCCTTATAGCGCAATCCTGAGCTGCAGTTGGGCCGAAACAAGTCCTCCTCCTCGTGAGTAGGCTCCGAGTCTTGCATTGGCCGAGTTTGGGCAGGCCATGGGTGGGTCCTGGAGGCAGGAGGGTAGGGAGTGGGAGGCGGGGCTGGGATCTGGCAGTTCCCCAGGAGTTCAGAGTGGCTTCAAGTCGCTCTGCTCTCGTCGAACTTGTGCCACCTCAAGAGGTGCTGCAAGTTTGAGGAGACCCATAGGGGCCAGGGTGGCTTACCTGGAGGTAAGGAGAAAAGTTTCCCCTTACCTCTAGCTGAGCCTCTTTGGGCACCTATATTGTGCTGGATACAGCCCAAACCTCCTGGCTTGCCTGATCCAGTGCAGGATAGGATTGTATCCTTAGTTGCACATTCTTAAGGTTATTTAAGGGACTAAGGTGTTATGTGTTGTAACAAAGGCCTTGGGGGAATTTTATCAGAGGGTACAAAGTTTATTTTGGGCCCTTTCCCTTCTCTATTAGATCGTAACTTCATATGATCATTGGATCATAATTTCTACAAATATATAAAACTTATGTTGGGATTATACAAATGTGAATGCTAGTCTTCACACAACATATGCACACATTTTCTGAGATCCCAGGACATTTCTGGCTCTCCTTCTTTGACTCCTGGACCCCTTTTTGACCCTGGGCCAAGGAATAATGTAACACCTGTATCCCCCTCTCATGGGCCCTGGCCAAAGTCTATACAGAACAGGTGGGAAGGGACTTGAATGAAGAAAAAGAGGGACATCGTGCAGGTGTTCCAGGAGGCACTTCCAGGCATAGGTCGGTAGCAATGGAGAAAGGCCAAAGTAGTTTGAGGGACCAAGAGGCTCTTGAATATGGTGGGGTTGGAGGGATGAAATTTGCAAGCAGGTGTGTTGCAGGATAGGCGAGCTGAAAGGGAGGGAAAAGATTAGATGAACTAGTTTAGATGACTAACAGATGATCACTCATGGACAATATGCTTATCTATGTGTCAGTGATGACAGCCATGAAAGGCAATATGTGTTGCCAGGAGGCAACTGTGGAGAAGGGGCATTGCTTTTGTAACCCTGCTTGAAAGTTTTCCACGTTTCTGTTCATGCACCGTTGGAAACAGAATACTCGAACTTGTTACGCTCTTGGTCTGATCCAGCAGGGCTCTTCTTACCTGAGATCATCCATACCAGCAAACATTTGGTGTGCAAGCGACCAGCCAACCCCATTGTGCATGCGTTTTTTAATATGTTGAGGATCATTAACTTGATTGTGTCAATTAGCAGAAGTGCCAAGTAATGATTTTACAGGTAATTAGATTTTAACAGGCAGAAACAAATTTATGTCCTCCTTGTTTTTACGATGCATGTAATGATAGATGTACCCTCATGCAAGCTGTTGTTTCTAGGTACACAACATCTCTTAATGTCTTCAAACAAATGAAATATTGCATGTCAAGAACTGATCAGTGACTGTATAAAACACATTAGTGGCTTTTTCTTCTTTTAGCTGCTGTTAATCGAAGCTCATTCGTCATGTCATAAAAAGATAGAATGTTTCAGGTTATTTTTTGCTGCATGGAGAAATGGCTATGAACCTTTAAGGTCAAAAGGATAAGACAATAGTTTCAGGTTATTACAACCGTTTACTTCTCTTCCACCCCCCACTCTTTCCAATAGTTGAGGTCCATGTTGCCATAATAGCTTTTGACATTCATTTTTTCCCCCTCAGTGGGCAAATACTCATAGTGACAGAGAACATCAAAATGTTTGCTGACTGTTTGCAGGAAATGTGGGTTGTTTTCAAAGGGCTGGTACGATTCAGTGGTTGGAGAACTGAAGTTGGATTTGGGAAACCCTGGCCTTAAATCTCTGTTAATCCAGGAAGCATCTAAAGTGACCTTGAGCAAGTCACTGGCCCATTTATTTATTTATTTATTTATTTATTTATTTATTTATTTATTGGATTTGTATTCCGCCTTTCTCCCCAAAGGGCACCCATTGCAGACATACTGTTAACCATGGTTAACTATAAACCATGGTTAGGGCTGAAACCAGTTTGTTGACTTCACCCTGGTTAAGCTTTCAAATGTGCTGTGAAACTACACTTGTGCTATGCTAAGCTCTGTCCCAGGGATATCGTCGGTGAGACTGGCTTGTCATCTTGTGCTAATGGGAGCTTTTTTCCCCTGGTAAATAACCATGGGAGGGGACAAATACAGATCAGGACTTTGATGGGAGCAATCAACTACAAATCATGCCATGGTCCCATCTGCTGGTGGGTCCAATCTGGTTGATATTTATTGAGTTAAGGAACTCAATCTCATAAGCTTCAATCATGCTCTTACAGCATGATAGCGTAGTTATCTCTTCAGCCATCAATTTGGGTATGGGTTTCTGTTCTGCTAGCAGCTGTGCTACATTGTTTTTATTGCTACAATATTTTTTTAATGAATTTGCTTTTTTAAAAGCTTTTCTGTTCACTGTTTTGGGAATGCTGTACTGGTAAATCTCTGTGTGCGGGCATAAGTTTTTAAGTAAGAACATCCCTGCTAGATAAGGCCATAGGCCCATCTAGTCCAGCTTCCTCTATCTCACAGTGGCCCACCAAATGCCCCAGGGAGCACACAAGACAGCAAGAGACTTGCATTGTGGTGCCCTCCCTTGCAATCAGGAGGTTGCACATGCACATACATACCATGGCTTGTAACCAGTGATGGATTTTCCTCCAGAAATTTGTCCAATCTCCTTTTAAAGGCATCTAGGCCAGATGCCATCACCCTATCATGTGGCAAGGAGTTCTGCAGACCAACTACATGCTGAGTAAAGAAATATTTTCTTTTGTCTGTCCTAACTCACACAACACTCAATTTTAGTGGATGTTCCCTGGTTCTGATGTTGTGTGAGAGTGAAAAGAGCATCTCTCTATCCACTCGTCTCAATCATGTCCCCCCTCAGGCGCCTCTTTTCTAGGCCGAAGAACTGCTTTTCCTCATAAGGAAGGTGCCCCAGCCCAGTAATAATTTTAGTTGCTCTCTTTTGCACCTTTTCCATTTCCACTATGTCCTTTTGTAAATTTCTGTGATGTTCATATCTCTGTGTGCACGCAAAAATGATGGGACAGGAGGCGGGTGGGAGGAGAGCTGCATCTCTCAAGCCTCCCCACCTCTAAAATTGGGGAAAGACACCCATGTTTACTCTAGGGCTCCTGGATCATATCAGGGGGAAGAGGCTATCTGAAATGACAGAGATCGCCCATTTGTCCTTCTTCCCTTCGTTCATCCGAGAAAAATTTGACCAGCTTCTCTGCCTTCATTGCAGCAATGCTGGTGACAGTTCACATGCACAGGTTAATTAAAGATAACACAACAGGCCTGTCTCGGTTAATTGCCCTTGTTACTGTTTTTATCCTGGAGGGCAGAGAAGCAGCAAGGAGAGAGGGTGATCCATATGCCTGGTGTGTGCTTAAAAGCCCATTTTGTATGAGGTGCATTTGGCAGCTCTTAGACTTGCACAAGTTGGCTGTCAGTCTTTCCCATTGTCAGCCGAATGCACTAAGCCCAAATGTCAGCCTGCTTTTGTGACGGCTGATGGTTCGCAAATGAAGTGTTTACATCAATAGATTCTTACCTGTAATTACAATGTCACAACTAGCAAAATGGGAGTTGAACCTCTGTCACTGCACATTTCTATTGCAAGTGCATTCTTCTCTAAACCCCCCCCCCTAAAAAAACAGCTTATAACCAGAGGCAGAAAAAATATGATTAAAGTTTGCAACAAAGTTTTGAAAGTTGTTGGAGCAATTGCTGAAATCTTGTGATATGCTTGCACCCTAGTTCGCCCAAATGATCCAGCATGTAATTAATCTGTGGAACACTTTGTCACAGGATGTGGTGATGGTATCTGGCCTAGATGCCTTTAAAAGGGAACTGGACAAACTTCTGCAGGCAAAGTCTATCACAGGTTACAAGCCATGATGTGTATGTGCAACCTCCTGATTTTAGAAGCAGGCTACCTCAGAATGCCAGGTGCAAGAGAGGGCACCAGGATGCAGGCCTCTTGTTGTCTTCTGTGCTCCCTGAGGCATCTGGTGGGCCACTGCGAGATACAGGAAGCTGGGCTAGATGGACCTTCGGCCTGATCCTGTGGGGCTCTTCTTAAGGTTCTCATCAGAAGTCCCAAGGGTGCAAAACCATCTGCCTTCTGGCTCCTTTTGGAGGCGGAAATTCTGGTGTCTCTGTAATCTGTGCTTTATTTACAAATATGTAAGGTTGATCATTTGCATGAAATTAAGCAGCATGCTCCTATCCTGCAAACTCCAGCTACATGGGTCTTCTATGCATGCCTCCAGCTGCTGGTTGCCAGTTTGCTCTTCTGGCTTCCTTCCCAGTCTCTCCCAGATCAAATGTAACTCTCAGCCTCTTCCACAATCTCCCAGAGCATGCAGCCTTTTCTCACTCATGTAACCCCACCTCTGAGGTACATGGGCTTGAAAGTCTGGAGGGCTGTGATGTAGTTTGTGAAGAAGCAGAACTCAGGGGCTTCTCCTACAGCAGGAGCAATGATATCCTCAGGTACTGCTTTCTAAAGGGCCTTCTGAAAGGATCCTGGTTGAGAAGAAGCATCAAGATCAGCAGAAGGCAAACTGAGACATTTGGGGCATATGCTGATTTCTGTGATGTCCAAGTCATTGTCTCTCCCAAGGGCTGCTTGAGAGATTGTATGTAGCTCATGTTCCATTAAGGCTATAATCCTATTCAAATTTGATTTGGAGGAAGTCCTATTGACTACAGCAGGGGTATCACACCCTTCATACAGCAGGCTAGATAGCTTTCACCAGGGGGGGTAAAGGGTGTAATTTGTACCCAGACCCAGGGTCCAAAGGGGGGCCTTGGAGCCAAAGGAGGGGGCCCAGAAATTTCCTGGAATCTTATGTTTTCCTATCTGGAGGATAGGGCAGGATGTCTGGTCTAGAGGGTAGAGCCTCCATTAGCCCAAAGATAACATCAGAAGGTCGCCAGTTCAAGGACACTGGCAGCTTCCTGAAGGCTGAGAATGGTGAGACCTTGAAGCAGCTGACAAGCTGAGCTGAGTGATTCCACCTGCTCTTGGTGTGAGAAAGAAGCATCTTGGCTGCCCTCCATGTGAGAGATGGAGCTGCTTGTCAGCCTGCGTGGGAGAACTGGAGGCCAGAAGTGAGACCAAGCCAGGAAGGTCCATTCTGAAATGTTGTTGGTTCTTGAAAGAGAGAACCTTTATGATTATAAAAATCCCCTTGAGGGATTTAGAAACGCCTGCCTATGTAAACCGCCTTGGATAAAGTCAGAGGAGTAATCCAATGACCAGAAAGGTGGTATATAAATATCTAGTTGTTGTTGTTGTTGTTGTTGTTGTTATTATTATCTACTTAGACTTGTTGCCCGCATGGAATGCTGGGGACACTACCACGACTGGGGATGCTTGGGACAGTACTGACGCCACATGGGTTGGTAGACCTGGGCTCCAAAGACTTTTCCAGGTGTCTCTACCCTCCCCCTACCTTGTTTTGCCCCTCCCTGCCCCTATTCTGCTTGCCCATCACCACCCTCCCCCGCTGTTTCACCACCCCTCTTTACAAAGGGACCCAAAAGAAACTGTGTACCCCCTGATAAAATTCCTCTCAGAGGCCCTAGCTTTCACAATGCCTGCTGAGGTCCAGAAGTGATGTCATTAAGCAGGAAGTGACATCATTAAGCAGGTGATGACCAGAAATAAGCACTTTATTCTCAGGAAGCTCTTCTTCCTGAGTCTGCTGCTGCCACCGCCTCTCTCCAACCTGTCACAGAAGCAACTTGCACTGATCCACCTTCTGCCCACTAAAAGTGAACAGAAAGCAGAGGACTTGGCTCCTTATCTTTCCCCCAGGTGCAGTTTCCTTAAAGCCAGAAATTCAGGACTTTTGGTTTGATTTACAGGGACCACATAAATGAAGACTGGAAGTTCTGCAATTGAGGAAACCATGTGAGGCACACAGTAAATGTTTGCTCATAATTGTTCAGAAGTGGTGGACCTGAGGTGGCATCAGTGTGTATTCCGGATCACACCACCGCTGACTCTACACCAAGCCAGGAATGCCATCAACACTTGCTTCTTATCCTGTTTGCATAGTTATGCTACTGGTTGATGCTCTTGTCATCCACAAATCCTCATTTTCCAGAGAGACAGTCCAGATCAACAATGGCTCAATTGCACCAATTCATCCCAGACCTGTTCTGTTTTGCAGAAACAAAAATGGATTCTGTTGTTTGGAGCTTGGGATGCAAATGAGAACAGGTTTCCCTCCCTCTTTCCGTCTCACTTAATTGGAACCAACACAGTCACCAGCTAGTTTACAAACTATTGAGCAGAAGAAAAAAACGAGCAATTACTTTCCATTAATATCAAGGTTCGGAATTGGTACAACTGTCATTAAGACAAGAAAGTGAGGTTTTTTCTCTTTGGGCAAAGCCTGGGGGCAAACAAAAGCTAATTAGCCACATGAAATGTCATTTCCTTTTGGTAGTTTCACTTCAGCATGCTCACCTGGGGATATAACCCAACTGGAAATAATCTTACACCTTTGTGGGGTTCGGTTGCAGTCTGAGATTACAATTTTGCAGTGTTCTCAACTGTGGGGAGGGCCATGTGGCCCTAATGACGAGTTAAACCCCAAATGGTGTCATAAATAATCAATGAACAGCCCCTAGTGTTTGGGGTGAACAGTGAACAGAATAATCAATGAACAGTGTTTGGGGTGTGTGTGTGTGTGTGTGTATTTCTTTCCATTTAATTGTCAGGCAGTCACCAGCAGGATTTCAAAAACTCCCCATTCTGTATAACACGGACATAAACAAGGCAACAAGGTATGTGACTCCCATTGCATTCTGCCTTCTGCCATACCATTAATTTTTCTCATGCACAAGTAACATGCAGCAAAAATGACAATTCTTTTCCCTAAACAAGTTAAAGCCCAATCCTGAACTGCCCGAGGCGCCCAGGCTCAGTGGCACTGAGAATGACTGCCGCCGGATCATGCACGCCCCAGGCTACCGCGGGAGGCACCTCTGGAAAAGGGGACTTTCATCCCCTTCTCTCAGGTAAGGTAAGCAGCCCCACAATGGTAAAGCCCCACAAAGGTAAAGGTGCTTGTGTAGGGCGCGGAGCCCTCTCCAAGTGCCTTGGATCCTGCGGAGCAGAACTCCGCAATCCTGCCTTCCTCCCTCCTCCAGCATGCCTCCCTCCCTCCCTCCCTCCCTCAGGCACGCCTCCCCCACCCTCTCTGTGCCCCCCCGCCGGCCTCCCCCCTCCCCGCGTGCCTCAGGGACCGCTGAGCCGCAGAGGCTGGGCGCCTGCCCCACACTAGCCTGGCACTAGCCCAGCACTAGCACCAAGGCTGGTGCTGGGCTAGCATGGGCAGTAGCCTGGCGGTAAGGCTCGCAACTGTGCCTTATGGCACGTTTGCTACAGTGCACGGCGGCACGAAGCCGCGGCACCGAGCCCAGTATTCGGCTCTCAGTTGTCATTTTTCTCAACCAAAATTCTGGCCCTCATTAAGAGCCCAATCCTATCCAACTTTCCAAAGCTTATGCAACCATGCCAATGGAGCATGAATTCTGTAGTGAGTGGGAGTAGTCATGGAGGCCTCCTCAAGGTAAGGAGATGTTTTTTCTCTTCAGGATGGTTCTGGAAAGTTGGTTAGGATTGGGCCCTAAGGGGTAGAAGGATTTGCAAGCCTTCAATTTCACATTAAGATTTTTTGTGTTTAATAGCAAGGTAAAAAATGAGGACAGTGGTGGGTCTGGGCAGGGGAGGGGGAAAAGCCCCCAGGTGCCAGGCCTATGGACCTTGTGGGGGCGACACCACTGCACCCACCATGCCACTGCTGCTACCACCTCTGCCCACCGCACCACCTCCGCCTGCCCTCCACCTGCTCTCCATTCCGCAGGCAGGCAAAGCCCCACCCAGCATTCTTAGTGGGTCCAAAAACTTTCTGAGGTCTCCAGAGCGCTCTTACAGTACTTCTGTTTTGTCAGAAACCCAAGGGTACCGTTTAAGAGCGCTTCAGAAGCCTCAGAAGACTTTCGAAGCTGCTAGGAACGCCACATGAGGCTCTGTGTGGTTAGGTAAGTATCGGGGGGAGGCAACATGTATGCACCCCGGTTGGCATGGGGCCAGGTCCATAACTGGATGAGGACATTCTACTCTATCTTTTTCTTAGTTTTTTCTGGGATTTTAAAAAATGTGTTACTGTTAAAGTAGTTTCTCTGTTGGGGCTTTCCTATTTAGCCTCAAGTAACATCTTTTGTTAAACTCTGTAACATCAGTGGCTAGCAGCGCAAGCCTCCACATGTCTACTCAGAAGCAAGTCTCATTGAGTTCAGTGGAAGTTACTCCCAGGTCACTATCTATAGGATAGCGGCCTAAGGAAAGTGTCCCTGTTCCCAATTCACAAGATTGGGTTAAAAGATTTCCAAAAGCATAATGGATAAAAAAAGACCCATGTTAATTGTAATCTCTGTTGATATTGTTTGTGTGTGAGAGAGAAATAACTGGGGGCCCAATTATGCCCATATTGCCGTTTAGGGTGTGTGTGTGAGAGAGAGAACTATGCCACATCTGCCTTGACAATTTTGTTAATGAATGATAAATAATGAATGATAAATGATTACTGGACTGAGATACCTCCCTTATGAGGAAAGGCTACAGCATTTGGGGCTCTTTAGTCTAGAAAAAAGGCTTCTGAGTGGGAACATTATTGAAGCATACAAAATTATGCAGGGGATGGATATATAGGGGGGGTGTTCTTTTCCCTCTCACACAACACCAGAACCAGGAGACAGCCACTAAAACCGAGTGTTGGGAGAGTTAGAACAGACAAAAGAAGATATTTCTTTACCCAGCATGTAATAGTCTGTGAAACTCCTTGCCACAGGATGTTGTGATGGCATCTGGACAAGATGCCTTTAAAAGGAGATTGGACAAATTTCTGGAGGAAAAGTCCAGCACAGGTTACTAACCATGATGGGTATACACAACTTCCTAATTTTAGAGGTTGGCTACCTCAGTATGCTGGGAGCAAGGGAGTGGCACCTGGATATAGGTATCTTGTGTGCTCCCTGAGCAATCTGGTGGGTCGCTGTGAGATACAGGAAACTGGACTAATGGGCCTTTGGCCTGATCCAGCAGGCCTCTTCTTATGTAAATTTTTAATTTTCTTTCCAACAGTGCCAGGGAAATAATAATAAGGAAGGGTGCCTCTTGAACATGTACAAAGTGCTTTTGCTCATATCCCCACATCCTCCTGAACCCCTTCATCCGGCTCACTGGGTGTGAGCTCATCACACCCTCATGTATCTGGCATTAGAGAGCAAGGTCCCTCAGGCTGTGTCTTGCAAGCATTTTGCCCACCATTTTGAATCATGGGCCCCATAGCTTAGTGAGCTTTCCAAAGCAATTGGGCCCCAAAGGTGCATTTCATGGGAAATTAAGCAAGGAAACATTTCATGGAAAACAAAGCAAATTTCTGAGAGCTGAGGTGTAAGGTTTGCCTGCTTTCCAAGTGGAAGTGCATGCCAAAAAAAAAAAAAGATTTATAGTGTTTGGGTGTTTAAGGCTGCAATCCTAACCACACTTTCCATAGAGTAAGTCCCACTGAACAAAATAGGACTTACTTCTGAGAAGACCTGGTTGGGATTGTACCCTAAGAGATAGAGAGCCCAATCCTATGCATGCCTACTTAGAAGTAAGTCAATGGGGCTTACTCCCAAGGTAAGTGTGGATAGGATTGCAGCCACAATTTGCCTACCCTCTGTGAAGGCTTTTTCACCACTTTCATATTTCTGCCAGAGAAGGGTCGGTAACTAATTGCGGGTTAGAGGCAGGGCTTTAAGCAACTTTGGGTTTCCCTCCAAAACTCCCCCCTCACAAAACACCTTACAGGTAGTAGTCAAGTTAAGTCAAATTAAGCTGCCTTCTCAGGTAGCCTCACAAAACAATACCTGCACTTAACAGCATACAGAAACTGTGTAGGTCAGGGGTGCTCATTATGTCGATCGAGAGCTACCAGTCAATCTCCAGGCGAAATGAGTCGCTTCTCTCCTGTCCACACATCCCTAGGAGTGAGCCCCTGGCAGGCTCCTCCCTGGGAGAGGAGCTGCTGGCAGGCTTTTCTCCCGTCCAGGCATCCCTGGGAGTGAGCCCCATTGACTCTACTGGGGCTGACTTACCTTTCCCCTGTTTTTGCACTGGTAGGTATGGAGATCTGCCCCCCCTTCCATCTGTTGGTTCTGTGTGCAAGGGGTTTTGCACTGGTCTTGCTGTGATGTCTATACAGAGATCTTCCCTCCCCCACACCTTTCCCCTGCTTTTGCATTGGTATGTATGGAGATCTGCCCCCCCCCTTCCATCTGTTGGTTCTGTGTGCAAGGGGTTTTGCACTGGTCTTGCTGTGATGTCTATACAGAGATCTTCCCTCCCCCACACCTTTCCCCTGCTTTTGCATTGGTATGTATGGAGATCTGCCCCCCCCCCTTCCATCTGTTGGTTCTGTGTGCAAGGGGTTTTGCACTGGTCTTGCTGTGATGTCTATACAGAGATCTTCCCTCCCCCACACCTTTCCCCTGCTTTTGCATTGGTATGTATGGAGATCTGCCCCCCCCCTTCCATCTGTTGGTTCTGTGTGCAAGGGGTTTTGCACTGGTCTTGCTGTGATGTCTATACAGAGATCTTCCCTCCCCCACACCTTTCCCCTGCTTTTGCATTGGTATGTATGGAGATCTGCCCCCCCCCCCTTCCATCTGTTGGTTCTGTGTGCAAGGGGTTTTGCACTGGTCTTGCTGTGATGTCTATACAGAGATCTTCTCTCCCCCACACCTTTCCCCTGCTTTTCACTGGTATGTATGGAGATCTGCCCCCCCCCAACTTCCATCTGTTGGTTCTGTGTGCAAGGGGTTTTGCACTGGTCTTGCTGTGATGTCTATATAGAGATCTTCCCTCCCTCACACCTTTCCCCTGTTTTTGCACTGGTCTGTATAGAGATCTGCTCCCCCCCCTATTGGAATCGAGGAAGATCTGGTGAGGAGGTAGATGTGGTGTCAGCAGTGGCCCCTTTAAGGGTAAGGCCTGGGCATCCAGCAGAGTGTGCTGCACAGCTGCAGCCACTTGAAGGCAATAGGGCCCTCAGGGATATAAGAGCACCTGATGCAGGAAGGGCTCCACTTATTTATGTGAGTCAGCCTTTTCCTACATGAAGATGATTAAGTCCAAGTACCATTCCACCATGACTGATGAACATTTGGAAGTGTGCTTGAGGCTGGCTGTCAGTAGCTACTGTCCGGACTATGCATCCTTGGCTGATTCACTTCAGTGCAAGTCATCAAAGTAAACTCAAGTAATTACAAAAAATGTTTATAGTTAATTATGTTGTATTGTGCAATATTGGCTCATGCGGTTATGCAAGGTACACCAACATACATTGTACACATAAATGTTATATGTTATGATGGTGTGAACATTGTAAAAAAACTCTGGTAGATCTCTGGGCCTTGCTGGGTTTCAAAGTAGCTCTCCAGCCAAAAAAAGTGTGAGCACCCCTGGTGTAGGTGTTATTTCCTTAGGAAATATTATTTATTTCCTTGGCTATGCTTCCACAGAGTTTCCAGGGTAGTTTACAAGAAACAAAGCAAGCATCCTATCAAGAATAACCAGTGTGACAACACAAGAGGAAAACAGCTGTTTGAAGCATTTAAAAAGTCCAGCAGAATAAAGAATGTCTTAACTCGATGCCCAAAAGATGCCAATGGAGGTGCCAGGAGGGTGCAAGGCTCCTTAAGAGGCCCCTCTCCACAGCTGGCACCCATTTTACCTCAGATGGTAGAGGAGGGCTAACAGGATTACCTCCAGGGCTCAGCTTTAAAATATTTTCAACCACTGTACTGTAGCACACTGGTGTGCCACGAATGGTCCCCAGGTGTGCCACTGGAGTTTGGGAGAGGGTCATTTATCAATAGGACCATTAGGGGATGTGAGCCCCCATTGACAGCACAGTGTGCCTTGTCAATTGTCAAAAACCTGATGGTGTGCCTTGACCATTTTAGTGCCTTGCCAGTGTGCCGCGAGAGGAAAAAGGTTGAAAATCACTGACATAGACGATAAATGTTTGAAGACTAATAATTTCAGACTCTCTAGGGGTGGTTGCTTGTTTGTTTGTTTTTTGCTGAACAACAGATGAACTACCTTTTTGGAAGCTGTTTAAATATTTAGAAACTCAAAAGACAAAAGAAAAAAAAAATCCGCCCACATCTGCTTGCCTTTAGCACAGTAAAAAATCACAGACTTCTGCATAAAAAGCTCTGGAAATAAATTTTCCAGACAGTTGGTTAATGAAATAATAGATAAATGAAGCAATGAAGTGCACTTGAGTACACTGTGAGCGTGAGGATCATGCAAAAAATGGGTGACATGGGTAATGACATGGGTAAGTTCAATGCATGTGAGTTCAACTACATGAATATAGTTATTAAATAACCTGTATTCTGAATTTCATCCTGAATTTCATAACTTGGGCATGAAGGCTTCACACATGTACAACATGATGTGGGAATAGGGCTGCACACAGAAAAAGCACATAGCCTTAAGGCTATGGCATTGTTAGCGGTGAGATTTTTGGGGGATAACAAAATAAAAACACATAAAACCGCTTTCTGCGCTTCTCATTTTTGTAAAAAAAAAAAAAAAAAAAGGAAAAAAACCCTAAATCTGTGAAATCTGTAAAAAATCAACTATTCTGTAACACTTCTGTATATTCTCGTTTACACTTCTAACACTGTAACACTTCTACATGCATATGGCTGCATCTGCTGACACTATACCACTTATACCACCTACTTAGTACATTTTTAAAGCAATTACTCTTTATAATTGTAATTTATTAAAATGCACTCTTGGAATAGAAACACATAACACTGCGTTATGCACTTCTAACTTTAAAAAGTTAGAAAATCCATGAAGAATCTGTGAAAATGGATCCGTGAAAAATCCTTGAGAAAATACAACCATTTTCACCCACCTCTAGGCATGGTTCATCATGTTAAGTACAGTGGTCTGTGCATGTTACATGTTTTTGTGTGAATAACTGTCTGCCATAAAAGAGATGCCAGGGATCAAACCACCTCAGAAGTTAGGAATATATCGTGTTGACTGCTATATATGTGGTGAACCTAATATGTGAATAATAGCATTTATGTACAGGTCAATAAGTACATTGTTTACAGATGGAACATGTGAAAGATGAATGTGTGAATTCCCCTCAGGTGAATCTGTGCTTCCCTGCAGGCCCATCATATGGAGTGTGGAGATACACACTGTCATGACTTCAGGATACGCACTAAACTGAAATAGAATCCATGTCTGATCTGATGTTCCAAATGGGAAGAACAAATGTTTGGAGAGTGATGGTGTTTCAGAAGGCTCTGCCCCCAACCTACATACAATCATACAGGGTGACCCAAAAAAAAAAAAAACAGAACCCATAAAAATTTTATTAAATTCTACAAAGGTCCAGTAATGTCCAAAATGTCTTTTCCTTGGTTGACCAAGACATATTGGGGAAGATTATTGTTCCAATATTTCATGCACAAAGTCGACTTGTATACCCTGAAAGAAAAAAGAAGAAAAATTAAAATTAACAATTTTAATTAAAATTGTTTAATTAAAATTTAAAAAAATTAAAAATTAATTATTCAAAGATCTGTGGGTTCTGTTTTTTGGGGGGGTCACCCTGTACAACTGTCTGGAAATACAGACAGTTGGCTAATGAAATAATAGATAAATGAGGCAATGAAGTGAAGCAGTCTGGAGTGAGCATACAGAAGAAAAATTGCTTCAGATGTTGACACCAATGTACATAGGCTGCCATGATCCTTACACCCCCTACAACACATGCTCTGTTCCCATTCCCCAAGGTTAGAACATATGAAAAAAAAACTTATATAATTGAGGGGGATTTAGAGAGCTGGATATAGGGGTATCTTTTTTGGTAATAGCCTATATGGGGGAGGGACTGTAGGTCAGTGTTAGGACACCTGCTTTGTAGGTAGAAAGTACTGGGTTCACTGTCCATGTAGGGTTGAGAAATAACCTTGTGTGAAATCCTGAAGAACTGCTGTCTGTCAAACATTACTGACCTAGATGGGTCAATGGTCCAAAGTTGGGAGGAATTACAGCTTAATGTTAAAGCACATACTTGGCAAATTGTCCCAAGTTTAATCTTCTAACGTCTTCACATAGGACGAACAACAGTCCACCACAACCCCCACAAAAAAATGTTTAAAAAAAGAACTTTGGAGACCAACAGTGTACGTAATTCTGAACTAGATGTGTCATTGTTCTATCTCAATATAAGGTAGTTTCATAGGCTATACTGCTCTAGTCTCTTGCCTCTTTTATGACACTTCTCTGAATAATTCCGGGGAAATGATCAATATTATTTATTCACCAAACAACAGCCATGTTACCTTGTGCATGTCTTAGATGAAGAGCGAGGCTTGCCTGGAAAGGGAAAAAAATGTACTCAAATTAGCCACACTTGACAGCTTGCAGTTAATCCATCTAGGAAAATTGGATTGTACTTTTCTTATCAACCACTGCTACCTTGATGTTGTGCTGAAAATCCATTCCAGTTTGATAATTTCAAGTGACACTTTGAAAGTTTGCTATTCATCTGCTCCTAATCATGGAGAGCTTTGATATCCATCAGCTGTGTGACAGGGGTGTCATGGCCCATTACTTTTTGCAATAAAAAAGGGTAGTAAGCCCTTGCTGAATTTTGCTTCCGCTATAAATGTATTCAGAGGACAAGGGTTGATTCTTTATTGTGATGCTGTTCATAGGCTGATGATTTATGGGGACTGGAAAAATTGTTGAGGTCAGAGCTGTGACAGAAGCCTCTGTTAACCATGTTAAAAGATTGGGATAGGCCAGAGGTTTCCAAAGTGTTTGTTGTGACATGTTTGGGCAGTGGTTCTTACACTTTTAGCACTGGGACCCACTTTTTAAAATGCAAATCCGTCAGGACCCACCAGATGTCATGAGGGAAGCAGGAAAATTTTTAACAATCCTAGGCTACAATCTTACCCACACTTACCCAGGAGTAAGTCCCATTGACTATGGGCACAATCCTAACCAGGTCTACTCAGAAGTAAGTCCTAGTTTGTTCAATTGGGCTTACTCTCATGAAAGTGTAGTTAGGATTGCCTATCTTTGTTAAAAGTATATACAGAGTAGCCTGTTAAAAGTACAGATCAGTAACATTTCCCCAATGCAGTCACATGTCATGGTAGCATCAAGTCTAATATATTAAGCATAAAATATTGAAATAAATGGGAACCCATCTGAAATCGGCTCATGACCCACCTAGTGGGTCCTGACCCACAGTTTGAGAAACACTACTTTAGGGCATCATGGCACACTCACACGGATGCTGCAGGATATCCCCAGTGGCCCCACCTCCCTCTTCCCCCTGGCACTGCAATTTTGGATCTCACGAAATCTCAGAAGATTTGGGTGCCATCATCTTGGGTCTCACAAGATTTTTGCATGATCCACAATGGTGGCACTCAGCTGAGCTGGGAAGAAGAGGCTGCAGGGACTTTGTGATCCAGGTAAGTTTAGGAACCACTGGGATAGGCCATGAGAGCATGTCCTCTCTCCATCAGCTTTGGCACTCAGTTGGCCTTCCTGGGTACCTGCCAGCAGTTGGCCTCAGTCAGCCTATTCCATTCCTTCAGTTGCCTGCCTTGCTTCTAGCAATTCCTTGCACAAGCAGGGGTTTGGACTAGATTACCTCCAAGGTACCTTATATCTTTAGCATTTTATGATTGTATTATTCACTGGCTGCTGCAGGAGTCACAGCTTCATGCTTGAAGTTTGCTTAAGAAAATTTGCAGTGGTGATAGCTCTGAACAGCGCAGCTGCCCTCCACAATTTAAAACAGAAATTGACCCATCTGAAAAATAAACCAAACTCTGCAAAGTCCCCCACAACAAGTTGTTGGAGCTCAAACAATACAGTATAGGGCAAATTCTATTTTCTGATCCTGGCCTCTCTAATTGAATTGGCTGCCATCCATCTCCCTGTAAATTTGGTGGCAGTTTTTGCTGGGGATGGTATGGACTCCCTAACAAAAGACTATATGTGAAGGAAAGAAATGATCATGTTGAAACCTTGTTCATGTTCTTGTCTTAACTGACAATAGCCAATGATAGTGCTGCTGCAATGCATTAATTCCAATCAAGTTTTTTAAATTATAAAAATCTAAAGGAAAATCAAAAATAGTTATTTGAAGAAATATGTTCAGCCATCAACCATGTCTTAACCATAAGATAGGATGCCTAACCACTAATGCCATTTTGTATAAATGGTATTAAATTTTCCATAAGAGGAGCCCTGCTAGATCAGGCTTAATGCCCATCTATCCAGCTTCCCCCATGGCCCACCAGATGCCTCAAGGAGCACAAAAGACAACAAGACACTTGTATCCTGTTGCCATCTGGCATCAGAGATGGCCTATTTTTAAAACCAGGAGGTTGCATATACCCATCCCAGCTTGTAACCTGTGACGGACTTTTCCTCCATAAATCTGTCAATCCCCTTTTAAAGGTACCTAGGCCAGGTGCCATCACCACATCCTGTGGCAAGAAGTTTTACAGATTAATTAAATAAATATTTTTGCAGTGATGGAAGAGAACTTATCTTACTTTCCTGGCCCCAATTTCTTACTAATTGTATTTTTCTAGACTAGGGGAAAGTGCTGGGAAAAGTGGGTGTAGTGATAAATGCTGAAGTGCAGGAATTAGTCATGACAGCCCATAGCTATGCCCCACAAAGACCAGACAACAAAAATAACGTCTTTGAAGTTCATCAGACATCTACCACATGTTCCTAACTTGAAACTTATTAATACTTTGTTTAAAAATCTTGCTCATTCCATCCCAAGCGCTTCACCACATCACAGGTGGCATTAGGTCCCACTGCCACAGAGACTTTTCTAAGGCATGTAAAAGCCACCTTCTGGTATCTGAAGGACCGTCACACCAAATAAGGAGAGAGCTTGCTTTCACAGTGTTCTCAGAGCAAGCCTACAACCAGTGCATTGAAGTTCCAAGGAATTAAATTTAGGCTAGACATGAGGAAGAATCTTCTAACCGTAGGAACTATCTGGACCTGGAACAATCTGCCTTGGGCTGTTGTGGACTCTCACTCATTGGAAATTTTCAAGCAGAGGCTTGGTGGCTATCTGTCTGAAGTGCTGTAGTCACCTATGCTGAGCAAGGGTTTAGGTGACCTATGGAAAGAAAGCTATAAATTTATTTTGTGTTCAGCTCCATTTTGACCAGTTGGAAAATTGTTGAGCCAAGCTGCACTAAGAAAAAGGTCTTATCACACAGTAGGAGTGGCCATCTGTATGTTATCTGTCCAGATCCTTTTTTTTTTTTTTTTTGTCTTTAAAAGTGAAAAGAGCCAAGTGCTAATTGTAAATGTGCTACAGCTGAGATTTTCCAGTTGGGAGGGAGGTTGCAACAGCACGTGGCATAATTGCCCTGGAAGGTTCAGAGAACCTGGGCTTTGAATTAGCCAAGACAGGTTGGCAGTGTTGCCTCTTCAAGTGTTTGATTCTGTTGCTAAAATAGATTGATCAGGGTCTGTCCTTGTTCCTGCATGAGATGCTGGCAGTATTGCTGTTGGTAGTACTTCAGAAAGGAAGGTCCACTCTTTGTTCAAGCTTAGGTGCTATGCTCTGCAGGTGAGAGGTAGTCCAGGGAAACTTAGGAGTTAGTTCTGTTTTCTTTTATTTGCTGCACATGTTGTTAGCTTTGTCATGCATTTGTATGTTCTATATAGCCTTGAACCTTTATTCTGTTTGAATAAGCTTATCTACAGCTGTGTTGTCTGTGAGAAGGAGTTGATTCACCTAAATCTAGTCTTAACTATTTTAGGGTGTAATCCTAACCAACTTTCCAGCACTGATATAGCTGTGACAGTGGGGCATGTGCTGCATTGGGGGTAGTCATGGAGGCCTCCTCAAGGCAAGGCAATGTTTATTCCCTTACCTAGGAGCTGCATTGCCCTTATGTCGGTGCTGGAAAGTTGAGTTAGGATTGCGGCCCTTGCCACGTTACTGTTTTTAACTGTTTGACCAGGGCTTTGGGAGCAAGGAGCACTGTGGTTTGTGTTCCGATGAGTTCCTAAAGATTGGAGGTGCCAGTAGAGCTTCAGTTCCCCCTAGCTGGAGCACCAGCAGGTACAAAAGGGCAATGGCAGCCTATGTTTGGAGACTATTGGGTTCAGGAGCAAACCAAATATGCCCAGGGCTGGCTGTGCTCTGGAGTCTGAGACTGCAATCCTATGCACTCCTACCTGGCATTAAGTCCCATTGAACTTGGTGAGACTTACTTCTGAGTAGACATGCAAAGGATTGGGTTGTGAGACTGGCGAGTGTCAGCTATGAGGCAGCATGGTCCCTTCCAATGGATGCTAGGATAGTGTTTGTGGTTCAGGAGTTGGACTCAGACCTGGAAGATTCAGGTTCAAATCACTGCTCAGTCATGAAGTTTCCTGGGTGACCTTGGGCCAGCCACACTCACTCACTCACTCTCTCTCTCTCTCTGCCTCACCTACCTCACAGGGTTGTTGTGAGGATAAAAGGAGGAAAGGAACCATGTACATCATCCTGAGCTCCTTGGAGGAAGGATGATATAAAAATGTGAAAAATGAGAAGTCCAGTATTCTATGACACTGCTCTGCTGACCTGAGCCTCCCATAAGTGGAAAATATGCACTGGTCACAAGGAGTGGTCAAGTGACAGCCTGGCCATTCAAAAGAGCTGTGGGTTGGGCAGGCTGGGTGTAGAGTAGAGGAAGGATCAGTAAGCAGCAACAAGCGGAGAAGACTTTGCTGCTAGGACAAATAAGCACTTTTGCACACAGCAGCAGTCTCTGGTGGTATTTGCAAAAGAGGAAGAAGGTTGAAAAACACTGGTCCCTATTGCTGAATCTAGTACAGCAGCATCCATAGGTTACAAGTTCTCTGGGGCAGAGACCTGTTAAATTTTGCTTTTAAATAATCCTGTAAATTGTCACAATGCATTAGCACTGTTTAAGAAACCATAATAAATACTTGATGCATGCTAACAGGGAGCAGAGAAGGAACATGGGGGGGAAAGCTTTCAGCAGGGGCAATGATGATGTAGGGAAACTACTAAAATGTGAAAGATAATTACGGTTGGCAGCTGCCAACCATCAAACCCTTTTTTTTATGAATGAGATAATAAGATACTGGGCAAAAACATTTTATAAAGCATGAGGTCCATTTGTCATGCTAGGACTTTTCTCTTTTTTTTCCCCCTCTAGTGCAGAAAACAATCAGCCGCTGCTATCTGAGCTAAAACTGTTAAGCCCCATAGTCACTGGAAAGCCCTCAAAATTAGTTTAAAAATTGAATAATTAGGCCCATGCTGTGCTGACATTGAGTTGGCTGGTATTGCTTTCAGCCTGTGCCTGGAATCATTGTGCTTCCTTCATTTGCCATTCTTTGAAGATTGGTTGCTAAAGAATGTGCTGTGTTTTTTCCCATTAGATTTTAATGGAAGGGAATAAATTATGATCCATCCATGGCCACTGCCATACAGTCAAATCCGTAGCTCAGGTAAGTTGAACTACATAGACTTAAGCTGGTCTTTTTTTAGTTACTGTTCTTATGCCAGTATAGGTGTCGTTTGGGTTGACATTAGAAATGAAGCTTTACCGCTCCACAATTCAAGTGAAGTTCTATTCCCATATATACATTTGTTCATTATCATTAAGAATATGTATATACCCGTTTTCAACAAGAGTGTAGTTCACAAAGCAGCTTATATAGTAAAATGAAACAAATGGTTCCCATTCCTCAAAGGACTCACAATTTAAAAAAAGAAAAAATACAGAAGCCACACCAGCAACAGCCACTGGAAAAAGCACCATGTTGGGTGAAAAGGGATAGTTGCTCTCCGCCTGCTAAATATAAGAGAGCAGTGCTTCAAAAGGTGCTTCTTTGCCCAGTAAGCAGGGGAAAATATATATATAGTATGTATATGATACCCCATTGTCCATACATGGAATTATTTGTGCATTGCACAAGCTAGAGATATTGTGAGCATCCTGTTGAACTCCTCTGCTCAAATGTTTGCAAGCAGAATCAAGAAATCAAACTACTGGTTCACAGAGGTATGAGCTTTTGCAGACCTTCACTTGGAATGTGTGTAAAACTTTGAGTCAGTTTCAGGTCAAGCATTGGGGTGCTCATGCATCCCTGTTAACACGGTTTGCCAGCCATTACACAATTAGCACTGTTCACACATTACATTCAGCCCTAGTGCAATGTACATGATTGTTAATATGTGTGCACATAGTTATTCATTTCCCCTGGGGGCTGGGGATAAGAATAGGCCCTCAGTTTGGCTGTACTTGTCGTAAGAGGCGACTAAACAGCCACCGGGTAGATGGGACTCGTCAGCCTGGGAAGGCAGCTCATCTGAGAGAAGGAAAACTCTGATCCCAAACCTCCGCTGCCTTGTGGTTACATCCAGTTATGGAAAAGGCTTCAGGAGTCAACCTCGAGGCAAAATCCGAAGCTGGAGTCCCTGAGGCAGTTCATGGCTGAACACAGTCACGTTCTGGCAACTCCTGCAATGCCGCTGGAACCAACCGTATTGGCCTCTGCCTTTCCATTGGACCATTTCAGCGACGTGGAGAGGGGGGATTTGCTGCATGGGTAACAGCCTATCCTCCATACCTACTTTACCCAGGCTTTGCGCACTGGAGAGGACACTGTTCCAGAGCCACCATTCAGAGCGTGACACCATGGTCCTCCGAGACTGAAGGATGCCAACAGTTATTCATGCATCGCATCCAGTTTCTCAGGTGCTTTCTGGCACTGGGCATTCTTCTAGGGATCTCTAAGGAATGGTCCAATAGCATCAATAGTACCTACTTACCCAGATCTGACCCCAAAGCTGTGTCCACAATACAAGTTGAACCAGAGCAAATGGGTTTCTATTTAGACAAGAAAAACCTCACCCATTATAAATCTGCTCCAAACTCCTGTTGCCTATTGTAGATGCTAATTAGCTCATAGGAAGTAATTTGTTTGGAGGATACTGAGAAACAATGTTTTCAAAAACAAATATGAACTTGCCCAGCTTGCTGCATTTCTGCCTATGTGTAATGAGAAAGGTGAGGATTGGTTCTTCAGTGAGGAGACAAGCCACAGTTGTACGTTCATTATTAACTTGGAAGCCACTGCCATTAATATAATTATTATAATTGAACTTTCCGTACTCTTGGCAGGAACATGAGCTGTATTCAGTTGTGTGAAGCAACAACAATTACAAAGATGCATTCTGGAGGGTTCATTTGTTCTGGAGACTCAGAACATTTCTGTTACATTTCATGTGGAATATTTTACCAGTGGGGATGTAGAGTATTAAAATCTTTGGCTGGGATCATCGGGATGCTTTGCCAAACTATTTGTCTTCTTGCTGGCTTTGCCAAGTGTGTTGCTGCACTTTGGACCCAAAAAGCAAGTTTCCAAACTGTTTACATTTATTGTGTTTCCAGACTGGATCAGCTGAGATGCAAACGAGGGTTGTAATCATTGGACTTGGATACGCTTGTGCTTAAATGCATCCATGGTGCAAATACACATTTAAAAATGAGTAAAGAAAATATTGTTTAAAGAGGAGCATATGGGGAAGGAAGCTTGTGAGCAGTTGAACTCAACTCACACCAGGGTGACCAGATGTCCTCTCTTTTCCAGGACATGTCCTCTTTTTTTAGCCTCATATCCTGGAAAAGAATTTAAATGCCCTCCTTTTCCATGTGACTGGACCCCTGCAGGCAGCATATAGCCTTCTTGTAATTAATAAATTATATGTAATTATATATAATATAGTTTTAAATTTAATAATAATATTGTGTTTAAATTGACATGAAATTAATATGCAAGTGTTTTAGCTTTTATTTTGTCATGTCCTACATTATTCTTGGATGTCCTACATTTTGGGGTGCCTTGATCTCTTTTGCAGTTATGACTTCTGGTCACCCTGCTGTCTGCAGGCAACAAAATTTTGCACCAGGGGGTTGAAGAACCCCTCAAAAAACAGGATTGTATGGGGTGCAGAAGGATACAAAGTTAAGGGAAGAGCAGTGAAAATATACCTCCTTTTGTGCAAAGAGGCACTGTTTGTGAAAGGGGCACTTGGGATATAAGCTGTTTAGAGGCAGGATGGTAATAAATGCCAGGTGCTGGGAAGTCACTGTAAAAATGGGCTATTGCTGGTGGACTCCTTGGAGACATCTGATTAGCTGCTGTGGAAAGCTGGATGCTGGACTAGATGGACTTTTCATTCTGAACCAAGCAGCAGTAAATGGTGTTCTGGTGACTGGAATCATTCTTCAGAATTACTATGTCGCAGGACTACCCCATCTGTAGTAAATCTCTGGTAGCTAAACTATACAGCAGCCTCCCCCTCACAGAGAAACATGGACAGCCCAATACTTTCAAGCTACCCCCATGTGCTCCAATTTTCCTGGCAACTCCGGGTATTGCAAAATGTGCCATAAGGCACTCTGGCAGTGGTGGTAAGGATGCTAGATTGGCGCTAAGGCCAACACCAGTTGGTGCTGGGCTTCAGCATCGGACTGATGTGTCGCTGGAGTGCCAAGCGGTAACTTTCCCCGCTGGTGGCTGGCGAGGCTTTTTAGAGTGGGGGGAAAAGATGGAGAGGAGGTAGAAGGAGGGGAGGATCAGGCCCAGGAGAGGGGTGAGGACAGCCGCAGAGTATGCTGCCGAATCCAGCGCTTCCTCCTGAGCCAAAAAACCTGCCATGGGTATCCTCGGTTCTGCATACAGTGGGCACAGATCCAAGGAAACCCATTGGAACCATTGTAGTTCAACACAGGGTAAGGGAATATTTGTTCGTTTACCCCAAGGAGAACTCCAGCTGCTTCCCTGGCCCCATAGGATACAGCAGTAGCCATTTTGGTGCCAAGGTAGCTCTGGGCTCTAGGGAAACATATGATTGGCCCCTAAGTGCCCTGTGAGGAGGAGGAAGAAAAAATGAAATCAGAGAGCCATACCCCTCCCAAGTGCAATTTCTGTGGGGCAAAAAATACTGTAAGCTGCCTTTGGCACTACCTAGGGAGGGGTAAAGTGGGATATAAATGTTCTACATAAATAAAATCTTTTTTCTGAATAAGTTGTATGATACCATGCAGATTGTTTTCAGTGTGAACTAGGCCCTCTGTATGAATCACACGAAGATCTGGTCTTCCCTTTCCAAACTGGGAGAGGGTCATGCAAACTCATTAAACTCTGTTTAATTGGCTGCTCACAGAAGGCACTCTGCCTTGGTGGAGCAGAGGGGCTGCTCTGCCATGTTATTGCATCATTGTCCCTAGGTGAATATATGTTTAGCCTGTGCTCTTGCCTTTTAATAGCTGCCAGGAAGAAATGATATTAGATATACCCCTATTTCAGTTTACACGTGTGTTTCTAGATGTTGTTTGCTTCTGGGTTTGATCACATAAGTTACAGACAAAGAAGTACAATTGCTTGCAGCAGGAAAATGTGGACAAGTGTCATGTTGAAAGATTCCTACTAGGTGGGGAGTTGGGAGTTCCTTCCACTTGTGTATGTATGCTCAGTATACAACATTCATGTTTACAGTGTATTGGTTTAAGTAAATATGTTCTAATTTATTGCAAGAAATAAGTATGAGACACACATTTTACTTTTGTGCTGAGTGTTTTTGCCACTTGAGAAGATGTCCAAACTGTGTTTCAATATTCTCAGTTTACCTGTTACTTGTAAACATCCCCCATATATTACTAGCATATACTTGCCACAAATATATAGGCACATCCAAGGAAATGGTATAATGTGTTTGTGATGATCAGACTGCAGGGAAAATCAGTGAACTCCTCTTGTATATTGGGTTATGGTGCCATCTAGTGGCTTCCAGAGTATGACTTTGCATTCAACATATTTCGGAGAGTGTATTTCATTACTGCGTGTATTCCAAACCTCTTTGGGTGCCTGGGAAAGGCAAGAGAAATGTGTCTTATGGACCAATCCTGCAGAGTGGGCAGAGTGGCTGCCAATCCAGTGATCAGTATGGTGTGCTGATGAACCTCACTGTTCACCAGTGCTATGTGTCACTAGAATTGGGTCGTTTGTTGACTTGAGGAAAGTTCGTAGCTTGATGATGGAGCATGTACTTTGTGTGAAGACGTCTGTTGGTTCAGTCCTGAGCATATTTAGCCAAGAGAAGCCCACATAGCAGGACTGTCAAAGAGCATGAAGACCCTTGGCAGTTGGAACAGACAGTACTGGGTGTGATAACCTGACTCAGAAACTTCATGTGTATAAAATCAGGATGGGGTAGTGACTCAGTAATTGGACCCGGAAGATTCAAGTTCAAATTCCTGCTCAACCATGAAGCTTCCTAGGTGACCTTGTGCCGGTTGCTATCTCTCTGCCTCACCTACCTCACAGGGTTGTTGTGAGAATAAAAGGAGGGAAAGAATTACTTATACCACCCTGAGCTTCTTGGAAGAATGGCAGTTTAAAAATAGATGGATTTTCTTTAACATTTTAATAGACAAAGGGGATCTTTGGGGCATGGAGGACTGTGCCTCCACTCAGTTCCACACATTTTTGCAAACTAACTTTTCTCTATCAGTTCTCCAGTTCTTCTTGCATCCCAGAAATAGAACCATAGCTTCGAATGAGGTCAATGCAGAGAAGAGTACTAGAATTGCTGCTTTGAGGCACTGCGATCTATTCCACCTAGATGGCCCTTGGCTTTTCATGCAGTTGTGTTATTTACTAATGTTGAAATTTACCATCAGCATCCTTTGAACCTTTCTTGGAATTGTTGCTGTCTAGCCAGTGATACACCCAATTTATAGTTGAGAATGTTGGTCCTTTCTTGCCTTTATATGGGTTGTTTTCTATTAGTACTTTAAGATACCCTTGACCAAAAGGAAGGGTATAAATCTATAAGTATCAAGGAATTTGAATGCAAGTAGCAGCTGCATGGTGCCCATATATCATCCTGGTTCATGGTGGGGTAAAGAGGCCTTAACTCTTTAACAAAGTGGGCCCACTCTGTCTCCCTGTTTTCAAGGATAAAAAGTTGGGACCAGTAGAAGTCCCCCCCCCTTGTTAAATAGCACCCACATGTGCATGGCAAACCCACCCATGAGTAGAGGTGTGATTTATACTATACTACTATAAGCCCTATACTGCTCTGGGCCAGGTTATCTTAGAGATCGCCTACTTCCGTACAATCCGGCTCGTCCTCTCAGGTCATCGGAGAAAGCCTTTTTACAAGTGCCGCCGCCTAAGGAGGTACGTGGGGCGGCAGCAAGAAATAGGGCCTTCTCAGTAGTGGCACCAACGTTGTGGAACTCCCTTCCCCTTGACTTGAGAATGGCTCCCTCTCTTGAGACCTTTCGGCGAGGCCTGAAGACCTTGTTGTTTAACCAAGCCTTCTGACGTTATGGCCTTATTAACATCTTTTATATATCTTTTAGTTGCTTTTTTACAGGCCCGATTCCTCTAAGAACTACTGTTTTATGCTCTTTTATTCTGACTCTTCTGACTACTGTTTTTATGGGTTCTGCTAATGTGTTTTTTAATACGTTTTTATCTGTTTGTGAAATTATGTTTTAATCTGTTTTAAATGTTGTTAGCTGCCCTGGGTCCCTTTTTGGGCGGGATAAAAATAAAGTTTTATTATTATTTTTATTTTTATTTTTATTTTTAGTTATGTTTTTTTTTTTGCAGATTTTGTTTTTTGACAAAAATGAGAAGTGCAGAAAGTGATATTATGTGTTCTTATTCCAAGGGCTCAATTTGTATAAATTATAATTGCTTTAAAAGTGCACTAGGTAGGTGATCTTGGTGGTATAGTGTTGGCAGATGCAGCCACAGTCATTACCTATGCACACATCCCCTCCCCCTTATTCCAGCCCAACCAGCCTGCAGTGACCAATAAGTAGAGGTATTAGAAAATGGTTTTGTTTTTTTTGCAGATTGTTGTTTTTGTTTTACAAAAATGAGAAGTGCAGAAAGCAGTGTTGAATATTTTTATTTTGTTATCGCAAAAAAAAAAATTGTACCTTTAGCCATGAGCAATTGAATTAGCTCCTTTGAACAATGGGTGAAGTGCCCGCTCATCCATGAGGCCAACTAAAACAATTGCCTGAGGCAGTAGATTGGTGGAAGGTGACCACCGTCCTCTGCTCACTTTTCTCCACTTCTGTAGAGTGAGGAGCTAAAACATCTTCTCTTCTCCCTACTTCCTTTTCTGTTCCATCTCTGTGTTGCTTTTCAAAACCAAGAAGTGGAAGGATCTGGTGCTGGCACATCCCAGGAAATGGTGAGCACAGCACCTCAGGTGCCATGAGGTCTTGGGTATGTCCTGAGTTCAGGTGGCATCCTGTGCCCTTCAGCCATAGTTGCTGCTGCTGATAAATCTTGCCTCCCATATATCTCTTGTTCTGCAACTCTGTTTTGAAATAGAGCATCAGGACAAGAAAAGGAAAGCCAGGAGAATTAGCAGACCAAGGGGATATAGGCAGTGTGCCCCAGGTGGCAGCCATAATAGTGGTGTCATGTGCCTGTTGTGTTGCATGTTGCTGGCTGGCACAAAAATCATAGCAACTCATTGGTTCTTAGAGGTGCCAACGTTAGAAGAGAGGGCCTGTGTTGCTTGCCTTTATATTGATCTTCCTATATACAGCCCAATACTGATGTCCCCATCTGGCCTCACCCCTTCTGGCCACAAAATGCTCAGGAGCAGAGGTGTTCCAGCTGGGTATGTGTATTCAAATGATGGGTAGACTTGGCCTCCACCAGGGGTCTCAAAGTAGAGGCCAGATCTACCTGCTGGGTAGACCTGGTCCTCCCCAGCGAGGATCTTGGGTGGAGTCCACGTCTACCTGCCACTTTGAATACCAGTTGACCTGGCTTCCAACGGGGGATCTTGAAATATAGAGCAAGTCTACCCATGGCTTCCAGAAGCTAAGGGTGTGGCAGTGGGAGGAGTCTGCCCCAAGTACTAGGTACACCATTGCCCAGGAGATGCACCATCTTCTTTCTGGAAAAAAAAAAAAATTCTGAGTTACACCTGACCCCCACACACATGGCCCTCATCCAGATTGAGACACCATACAGCTGTTCTTTTCATTTAAAAAAAAAAAAAGCCATGCAGGCCCCAATCATGGCACTTAGAGCATCTGCTGTAGTTTGGCACTCAGGCAGTTGTCTTAGATCAGTATTTACTTTCAGGTAAAGTAAATTTACACCATGCTGCACTTGGGTCTGTTGGGGACCACTGAGTGCACAGCCACAGGGGACATGGTGATGGTGCAATAATGTCGCCTCATCTGATGACTGCTGGATTGTCCCAATTTTGGGCCAATCGTGGTCAAGAAAAGGTGGGAGGGCCCATGCAAGGTCAGTGAAGCGATGAGCGCCTAGCACTCCACATGCTTGCAAACTGCCAGACCCAACTCATAGATCACCTCCCCCGTGGAGGTGGGATTGGGCATGGATTGGGAACCACAGCCTTGGATCAACAGTTCAAAATGCTGGGGATAACGCATCCTTTCATAAGCTCCTGTGCCTGCATCAACATGGTTTCCCAGAAGTCCATTGAACTCAAGTCAGTAGTTCATTAAAATAAACTGAACCCTTTTATTATTTTCCCCCCTAATTCCCCTTATTGCCAGGAATCATAAGCACAAATATAAGGTATGCACCAGAAGTCTGTTAGCCCCTCTGGATCCTGGATCCTACTCTCTGCCTTAGTGGTTTCCATAATAATAGCTCTGCCCAGACCTCTCATCACTGCCGCAGTCTACCATGGCCGTGTCTACAGCGATAGCTTCAGGGGACTGCTCAGCTTGCACAGTGGTAATGGACACAGCCAATTAATTTTTCGCTCTGCGCTTTCCCCCATGCATAGTTTTGCTTGATACTGGCACGGAATGTCAAGTTCTAAGCTCAGTTTCCCTCCACCCTCCAAATCTATCTAATAAATGCATTTGGCATCCGAACTCTCCAGAGCTGGCTGAAGCCAAATGATAGTGGTTTATCACAGATGTTTAACTTGGAAGGCAAGTGCTATCAACAGGGCTGTCACCAGAGGGTGCTGTATTCCCTTAGGGATGTGCAGGAGGGGCAGTAGGTTTGTATAGGGTCACATGCTTTACATCAAGAAGATACCCTTCCTGGAGTCCAGACATTTGCCTGGCACAATCACTATCGCTTTTGGGTACCAAGTTACATTCCAATTTGCATGAGTGCTTGAGGAATAAGTCAACATTTCTTATTTCCTCTGTATGGAGCTGTAGCAATCTCCAGGGTTGGTACTAAGAAAGACTATATTCCCTCTAAGAAAACTGGAGCTTCACTCCATCCTGAGACCACATCAAAAGCACACATACAATCACACTCTGGCTTTATATGTGTAGATGCATGTCTACTGCCACCAGAAATGCAGGAAAAGGGTCACGTTTCCATCTCTACTGGGGACAGTGGCATCATTAGGGTTTGAGTCATCTGGTGAGGGAGGCCAGCACATCACCCCTATGATGGACCACCTCCCATGCAGTGGGGGGGGGGGCAAAGCCCCAGGCAGTGTACATAGTGATATAACATTGCCACGCCTTGCTGGTTTTTTTTTTTTGGGGGGGGGGCTATAACATTTGATTGAGATATTTCAGTGCAGCTTGTTTGATTGCGTTCTGCTTGAAGTTACGGATCAATTGAGATATGATCATATTATTCAAAAATACCAAGATTAAAAAATTTTTGGCACAGTTTTGGACTGCGCTCGTTACCTGGTGCAGCCCACACCCCCATAGTGATGCCACTGATGGGGGGGGGTCTTGTCTCCCAACCAGCCCATATGGTGAGTTAATCTGAAAGAAAAGGGAGAAAGACGAAAAACATTCCTCCCCCACAGATTCCATCATGAAACCACAAATTGCCCCAATTCTTCATGGGAAGCCATTATACTTTTAAAAAAAATGTATTAATTAGTTTTGAAACAGGAGGAAGGTGTTATTTGATAAGTATGTTTCAACTGAAAGTTCATCCATCTGTGCAAGGAGGAGAGGAAACTCCTGCCAAACCCCCCCCCCCCCACTCTAGACCAGTCTGAAAATCTGGATAGTGGTTCATACAACAAATAGAAAGCAAGACATAATAATAATTCTAAGAACAGTCCACTGCAAGAGAAGCAGGTAAGCTTGTCTCAGTCTTCTGAGTTTCAAACCAACTTTCCTTGTGGAATGTTGAATGCTCTTTGCTACAGCAAGATGAGACCCAAAAAGGTGTTTTTCAGTTGCTTTTTCATAGTTTGGAGTCCCATTTCTGATCATAGTCCATCACACTCCATACTCATACACTTGGATCATACTCCAAGCTACAGGATCCCCATAATTAAGGAAATGGTGCTGAATTGTCCTTGACAGAAGGACAGTTTTTTCAACTTTTATCATGGAAGAAATGAAGGTCATGTTGTGGACAGGAGAACTAAATGGATGAACTGCTCTTCAAACCTGGATGATCAAAAACACCTTTGATGCACCTTAAACACCGAGTATAACACATGACAGGACTGGGCATAAATTCCCTTGACATGAAATTATACTGTTTAATGAAAACAAGCCACAGATGGATGGAGGACTTCACTTGGATGCTTTGTCAACCCCGCACCATTCTGGGGATAGTCTGTGACAATAAATATGAAGAAAAAGTAAAGATCTTTCTACTCAATTTTACACACCATTTACTTACCTGCATTGATTCAGCTATTAGATGCACATTTCCCAATGTCACATGCAGCACTGAGATGGAAAAGTGGTTTTATACATTACCAGAATTGCCCAATGGGAGAGTGTTGGTCAGTGTGGGATGAATATTTCATGGAATGCTGCAGGAGACTGGAAGGAGGATGGTTGGACCTGATTGTGTTTTCCTGTTTCCTGCTCTAGGACTCCATAGATACTGTTGGCCCCATCTCCTCTTCTCAGAATGGCAGTTCCATGTCTACAGGGTTTTGGAAAGTCATGAGGGAAGGTAGAAAGCACAACAGGGACTTAAGAAGGCTTGGAACCATATCTTAGGTCAGGGTGTCAAACTCATTTCATGGATCAGGTCAAATAGCATTTATAGTGCATGCTGAGGCCTGAAAGTGATATCATTAAGCAGGAAGTGATGTCATTAAGCAGATCATGACCAGAAATATGCACTTTTCTCACTTAGGAGCTCATTAGCTGCAAATTACAGAAAATATGGCAATCTTCAGCCTGAAGACTTTTATTTCAGAAAGCATTTGATGCCTGATAAGAGAGCATGATGGCTGCTTTTTAAATAATTACTTTTATACTGCTCGTTTTAACGCTGCAGGCCTTGCTGTTTTACTATTTGTTTTATTCTTGTATTTTATAATTTTATGGGTTTTCTTTTTATGTATCTAATGATTTTTAAGTGCTGTTAGCCACCTTGGGTGCCCTTCGGGGAGAAAGGCGGATTACAAGTCCAATAAATAAATAAATAAATTTTCATGGTATGGGAGAGCCCAATTATCACACAGGCTTCCCTTCTATCAGCACTTCTTCTGCCAAGGCATAACTTTGCTACTCAGCAGTTGGAAGGCAGCCATTGTTATGCTGGGAGAGACCAGTTCTCATGCAGACTGGATGAAAAGATCCATGGGCTGTATCTGGCCCGCAGTGTGCTTATGTTTGACACCCCGGCCTTATGTAAATGTTTAGCATTTCCGTGGCAATTTAGTGTGTTTAACCTAACGTACTTGATCTCCATCATATTTACAACAATACCATAAGCTAGAAGAGTATTATGACCATATTGCAGAGAGAAGGCTGAGGCTGAGGGAACACTGAATTGCTGTAGACCAGCAGTCTCTAAACTGGCCTGCGGTGCACTAGGATTTTTGATCTGGGTGTCACAATACTGGTGTCTTACTGTACCACTCCACAGACACTTCTCTTCATGCCCAATTATTGAAGAAACTCATGCTGGGCAGCTGCTTTCACTGCCAATTGCCCCAGAAGGCTCTGTGCTCTGATCTCCCAGGGGAAGTGACTGCTCAGCCAGAGTTTCTGCACTGATCTGGCATTAAGAGAAGAGACTGCAGTGTGGAATGGTAAGGTCTCTGCTGCACCCGAGCTGAGTTTATGGCATCTTGGATATGACTCATTGGCTAAAGTTTGGAGGCTGTTGTTATAGACTGGGTTGCCCAAACCCCAGGCCTGGGGCCACTTGCGGCCCTCAAGGACTCCCAGTCCAGCCTGCAGGGAGCCCCCAGTCTCCAATGAGCCTCTGGCCCTCTGGAGACTTGCTGGAGCCTGTGCTGGCCTGACGCAACTGCTCTGAGTATTGTGGCCAACTGTTCGACCTCTCGCATGAGCTGTGGGACGAGGGCTCCCTCCTCTGCTTGCTGTTTCAGGTCTGTGATGCAGCAGCAGCAAGAAAGACTGGCCTTGCTTTGTGCAAGGCCTTATATAGGCCTTGAGCTATTGAAGACATTCATGCATATGTTCCATCTTTAATATATCCATTTATGTAAATTTATTCAAATGTGAAATGTAAATTAATTCTTTTTTTCCTGACACAGTGTCAGAGAGATGACGTGGCCCTCCTGCCAAAAAGTTTGGACACCCCTGCTATATCAGGTGTGTTAATGGTTGGGGTGAAATTTAAATTCAGCTGGTTAAGTGAAACCGATTTATAAGTCAGCTGTCTGGTCACTGCTACATGTGCTCTTGGGGCTCCATCCTTCACACAACATCCTCAATTCACGAAGAAAAGGAAAAGCGGAGATAAAAACAAACTCCTCCATTAAGCAGTTGATCATTACATTCCTGCTCCATAGCCATCAATCTGGCTCACCTGTGACATAAGCCCTCAGGGCCAAGTTACATGTTCAATAAATGTCTGCCTTGACTCTGTGTGTTTAAGTTTTTCCAAAACTACATAGTGTAGTTTGGTGTGGGAGGTGAAAACTGGATCAGACCACAGGGTGTAAGGAGAGTGTCCCAGGTTGCAGAATGTCCCAGATTCAATATCTGGCGTCTTCATTTAGGGCTGAGAAGACCCTGTCTGAAGCACTGGGCAGCCACTGCCAGTCGGTGTGCACAATACAGTCATAAACAAACATACACACACACACACACACACACACACACACACACACACACACCCATATCTGCAGATTCAGTTTCAGGTATCCACAGTTCAGAAATTCCCCTGTCGTGTTTACCTTGTCTGTTTTTGTTTTGTTTGTCTATTTGCAGCCCTCCAAACTGCTTTCTCTTTGTGCCTGCTTTTTAACACTAACATGCAGGTTCAAAGAGGAGACAGCTAGAGGACTTGCATGATTTGCTGCTATCCATGGTTTAGGGCAGGGGTGCTTAATAGGTGGATCGCGATCTACCGGTAGATCGCGAGGCAAAATGAGTAGATCGCGGAGTGCCGACCCCCCCCCTTTCAGGTGCCTCTGGGAGGAAACGCCGGGAGTAAGGCCCATTGTACTCAATGGGGCTTACTCCCAGGTAAGTGTGGCTAGGATTGCAGCCTCACAGCCTAATCCTAGGCATGTCTACTCAGGAGTAAGTCCTGTTATACTCAGTGGGGCTCAAGGTACACCAACATACATTGTACACATAAATGTTATATGTTATGATGGCGCGTACATTGTAAAAAAAACTCTGGTAGATCTCCGGGCCTTGCTGGGTTTCAAAGTAGCTCTCGAGCCAAAAAAGTGTGAGCACCCCTGGTTTAGGGTATCTGCAGGAACATATCGCCTGAGGATAGGGGACATGACTGTATTAAGGTTGATGGACAGTGAATTGTCTTTCAGGCAGCTTCATGTATCCTGAAAACGAAATCTGTTTTAACTAAACTGGCTGAGGCAATTCATTGAAAGTAGCATTCTTAAGGGGTTCTCGGGATGCAGGGTAACAGAAGGGCTGGGGTACAAGGTTGAGAACACAATCCTTATCCGTGACTTTACCCAAACCTGCTGTGCCTACGAGGAAAGCTTTTGTTGAACAAGTCAGTGTGTGAGTTGCTCTGTAATTTATGCCAACGGAAAGTCTGCATTAGCTTCGGTGAGCTACTGCAAAGTGCTAAGGTCAGTTGTGCATTTCATACTTCAGCTGTACAGAAAGAATTTTATGGCTATTCCGAGTCATGCTGCAGCAAAAAAAGGTTCTTTACGATGCCACAGACAATTAATTGAGGCACATTACCTAAAAACTAAAAAGGTCACACATGGAACATAATCAACACCTCGTAGCCCCTGCCGCTGAGTGCAGAAATGCAAATGAGTGCTTTTTAACTTCCTCTGAGTGGCATAACTCTTCTCCAGATTTGAAGGATGTTTCCATTTGCTTAGGTTTTAAAATACTAAATTTATGTTGCTGTTGTTCCCTCCTCTCCCCCCACCCCCCCAGTAAGATTAGCCAGAGCTGGAAATGGTTGCAACCCAATTTTAAAAAAAGGACATATTAAGTTGCAGTTATGGGTCTGTCTGGAGCAACCAGGAAAGGAATGTTGAATATGCATAAAAGACAGTTTTAGGTGCTTCAGCAAACTTGCTTAAATCTGCAAGAAGTGCATTCTGCCTGCACTGTAGGTACTATAAAAGGGTTGGAATGAAGGGTAAGCTGGTAGGGAAGGGGATCAGAAGGTTAGATCAAGAAGGGAAAAGTGAAAAATATGTCCTATAAAAAAACTTTGTGCTGCTCTGAACTCAGGATAGAAATCAGGAGTCAACTGAAGATATTTAAGATGACCCTACCCTGGTCATTGGGTCAAAAGGTGACATAATCAAACAGAGATCGTATAAGGTTAAGTTGAAAGACACTCTGTGCTCTTTGAAGTCTCTTGCACAGCATGCACGCAGGCAATAGATCCGCCCCCCTGTGTGCATATTGTACGAGTGCATACCCAGAAACACTGTCCGGCATCTCCAGTTTTAAGATGTACCAGAGCTGGGGCCTTGGAAAAAACCATCACTGGTAAGATGATGTACTGCCCTTGATGGACCACTAATAACAGTGACTTCATAACTGCACTACTGTGACACACTTTATGGGGAGCTATCCTCAAAGATGGTTCAGAAGCTAAAATTAGTGCAGAATGTGGCAGCCCAGGTGGTTATGGGGGCTAGGTAGTTTGACTCTGATGGGCCATTGCTTCAGCAGCTACACTGGCTGCCCATTGGTTTCTGGTCCCAATTCAGTGTGCTGGTGTTGACCTTTAAGGCCCTTCACAGTATGAGTCCAGGCCATTTGAGGGACCACCTTCTCCCATACATTCCAGCTTACCCTTTTAAGTCATCTGAGGGAGCTCTCCTTCAAGTTCCCCCTCCGTCTGAAGTTAGAGGGACAGCAGTGCAGGGGTGAGCTTTTTCTGCAGTAGCATCACAGTTGTGGAATTCTATCCATGGGAATTAAGTACTCCCTCCCTCATTCATGATTTTTTGGTAAAGGTTCAAAACATACCTGTTTCATTTGGCATTTGGTTGACTGGTGGGTGTTTCCCCTCTGTAAAAGTGCAGTGGCTTGACTGCTCCTTCTGGACCAAATTGTTACCCCCTCCTCATTGGCTGTACAGTGTGTTTGGGTTTTCTATTTTGTTCTGCTTTAATGATTTTAGTTATTCTACTTATTGTACATTTTATTAGGGAGCTTTGTGAGCTGCCTTGGGCATTTGGTTCAGAATGGGAAAGGTGGAATATAAATTTTTCAAATAAATAAATAACAGGATAGCATTTTTTGTTCATTCATACTCCATGGGTTTCCTCCCGATTCATACATGAACACAGAATAGGATATTGCAAGCAATCTCTTTTTCTGGAAGACAAAACTTTTAGAGTTCAGTGGAGAAAGGAAAATAAAGAGAATGTAAACTTAAAGCTATGGAAGAATATTTCATTGAGTGTTTCAACAACTTGACTTTGTAGAAGTCAAGACTCCACCCACAGTGACCTGGGGATTCCAACATTCATGTCATGGGAAGGAACATGTTAATGTTGGAACAGGCCCTCCAGAAGCCATTGGCCTGGATTGTGGAGGCTTGATGGAGTTTTGGTAGGTACCTGAAATCTGCAATGTGGAGATTGAGAAATATTGTCTTTGCACCTTCTGGTTCTGACTGGGTGCTAGTGAAAGCATAGCACGCTAGCTTACTCCATTGTGCAGGAATTAAACTCCCACTTAAATGTGTTGAATCCTGCATTTTAAAGAGCAAATTATAGGGGGGGGGGGGGAACCTCCAGGTTCATACAGATGCACAGAGGTTAGTGTACTGTGAGTTTCCTCAATACATTTTTTTTTCTCTGAGACAATGCTTTTATAGCTCAGTGGAGGAGGGAAGATTTAAATAAAGTTATGGGAAAGAATTTGATTTGATCATCAGTATGAAGAATGCTGGAATCATAATTGGAAAATTGAATCCTTCCCAGGATTCACTATGAGGAGAGTAAAATTTGGCATGCATGAAATGAGATACTGCCGGCCAGGTGATTTATCACCCAAAGTGAGTCTGTCACAGCTCATTTGTTTTTTGGTACGCAAGTTCCTCCCCTTTTGCTCACCCTGATCTTAAAGCTGTGTACACAGGCATTTGTTTCCTCTTTTCAGCTTCCCTGTCAAGCTGTTGCTTGTTACATAAGAACATAAGAACAGCCCCACTGGATCAGGCCATAGGCCCATCTAGTCCAGCTTCCTGTATCTCACAGCGGCCCACCAAATGCCCCAGGGAGCACACCAGATAACAAGAGACCTCATCCTGGTGCCCTCCCCTACATCTGGCATTCTGACTTAACCCATTCCTAAAATCAGGAGGTTGCGCATACACATCATGGCTTGTACCCCATAATGGATTTTTCCTCCAGAAACTTGTCCAATCCCCTTTTAATGGCGTCTAGGCTAGACGCCAGCACCACATCCTGTGGCAAGGAGTTCCACAGACCGACCACACGCTGAGTAAAGAAATATTTTCTTTTGTCTGTCCTAACCCGCCCAACACTCAATTTTAGTGGATGTCCCCTGGTTCTGGTATTATGTGAGAGTGTAAAGAGCATCTCCCTATCCACTCTGTCCATTCCCTGCATAATTTTGTATGTCTCAATCATGTCCCCCCTCAGGCATCTCTTTTCTAGGCTGAAGAGGCCCAAACGCCGTAGCCTTTCCTCATAAGGAAGGTGCCCCAGCCCCGTAATAATCTTAGTCGCTCTCTTTTGCACCTTTTCCATTTCCACTATGTCTTTTTTGAGATGCGGCAACCAGAACTGGACACAATACTCCAGGTGTGGCCTTACCATCGATTTGTACAACGGCATTATAATACTAGCCGTTTTGTTCTCAATACCCTTCCTAATGATCCCAAGCATAGATTTGGCCTTCTTCACTGCCGCCGCACATTGGGTCGACACTTTCATCGACCTGTCCACCACCACCCCAAGATCTCTCTCCTGATCTGTCACAGACAGCTCAGAACCCATCAGCCTATATCTAAAGTTTTGATTTTTTTGCCCCAATGTGCATGACTTTACACTTACTGACATTGAAGCGCGTCTGCCATTTTGCTGCCCATTCTGTTCTTGTGTCTCTGTGTATGCTGTACTACTGTGTACTGAATAGGTAACGAGCTTGGTGTTTACAGCCTCATGCAGAGCCCCAATTTGTTCTCTAGGCAAGGTCTCAGCCTCAACCCACAAGGTTTTTGAATCACATCCCCCCGAGTCCTGATACTGCTTTCCAGTTCAAGCCTTGCCTTCTCTTTCTTTTCTTTCCTGCTATTCAACTGCTACGGTGGAAGTGATCAATAAATCCTGATATAACTTTAGAGGTTGCTTACAATTTGTTTGGTGGCAGGCAACTGTCCTTTTTCTAGAATTTTTTCCCCTGCAGCTTTCTGGTAGTTTGGAGTGGTTCATTCTCAATGGCATGGCTGGGGGTTGCAAACCACAACAGGTTACACACTCAGGGTGTGTGGGGGAGAGGGGGAGAGGGAGGGAGAGAGAGACCACCAATGGCCAAAAATGTGAAATCTTGGGTTTTTTTGAATGACACTATCATATTATATATCATTTGATGTGGAATTTCATGCAAAATGCAATGAAACAAACCACGTTGAAATATCTGTATTCTATCAAATGTTATGTACTGTACAAATAATAAGAAAAGAAAAATACAATTGCTTTATATAGGGCAGGAGGTCTGGTCTAGAGGGTAGAGCCTCTGTAAGCCCGAAGATAACATCAGAAGGTCACCAGTTCGAAGACACCGGCAGCTCCTGAACTGCTGAGAATGGTGAGACCTTGAAGCAGCTGACAAGTCCAGCTGAGTGATTCCACCTGCTCTTGGTGTGAGCAAGAAGCATCTTCTCTGCCCTCCATGTGAGAGATGGAGCTGCTTGCCAGCCTGCATGGGAGAACTGGAGGCCAGAATTGAGACCAAACCAGGAAGATCCATCTGAAATGTTGTCGGTTCTTGAAAGAGAGAACCTCTAGGACTGTCAAAATCCCCTTGAGGGATTTAGAAACGCCTGCCTATGTAAATGGCCTTGAATGACCAGAAAGGCAGTATATAAATAACTAGTTGTTGTTATTATTATTATTTATATAACAAAAAGGGGATGTCCTTAACTCAAAACTGACCAAAGAGACTGATTGTTTCGAGAACCAATGAGGTGTTAGTATGAGTCAGGTCTCATTTCCATGTATATGAGATTATACTAGAACTCTTGTTCAGGTGTGAAAGTGTCATCAAGTTGGCCACTGATTTTTGTTGGTTACTGATTTGTTGGTTGACCTGTACTATTATATATTAAAATAAATGCATAAAGTGAATGGGGTGGCACCAGCCCTAGTGATACTGCCGCATTTAGGTTGTGTGTATGATATTGTATTGTAGTCTGTATGGTCTAATATGGGAGGGGTGTCACTGGGCAGCCACAACCCTGGGGAGAAGGCTGCCAGTTCCCACAGAGCCTACAGGATAGTGAGGAAGCAGTCCCCCGTTGTCCCCCTGGGTAAGGAACTGACCCCAGGCCATATGAGAAGTTCGCCAGGGGCCACCTAACCCTGGCCTACCAGCAGGGACTTACCTACCAAAGGCTCCCCTGGATCAGTGGCTGGTGCACTTTGGCAAGCGGCATCTGGAGCTCTCAGGCTGGGCGATGAGCATACACATCCTGTGAGAGGCGCTGGCCACAACTGCAGCCTTCTGCCAAGCCGGGCACCATGGCCAGCAGCTGCAGTGGCCTTGCCGGTTTTATCCTGGCCTGAGATCTCGGGTTGGATGGGAGTCTGGAAGGGGCCGAGCAAGGAGGAGAGGTGGGTGGTTCAAAAGGAGCCTGGCCACCAAGTAGACCAGCTTCTCAAGCTGGACAGACTCCAAGGGGGTGGCCCAGGACAGTCTCAGTCACCCTCAGACCTGAACCCAGCCTGTCCCTGGCCTGAAAACAGTGACATAAGCAGTAGCTATTCAAATTTTGTGGAATCTCTTTGATGAAGAAGTTCATGAAATGTGACATTATCCAGATTCTCATCGCTGTAGTTGTATCATTTGATAGCCTAATATGGTGTGATATATATATATGGTGAGTGATGTCCAGGGGGTCTCCTCCATGAGTGGAAACGTTCTTGTGCAAAAGGAAGGACTTTGTCATGTGGAGGAAAGTGAACAAAATTCACATTTCTACTGGGAGATGTCATGCAACATGGAAGCAGCTGCAGATTAGCAGAAAAGCAGCTGCTTTGTTGCTGAACTTCTCAGGTTCAATCCCCCTTATTTCCAGATAGGGCAGAGTATGATTCCTGTCTGAAACCTTGGAGAGCCACTGCCAGTTGGTGTTGGTGCTGACAATACTGGGCCAGATCAGGGGTGAAAAATATAAGGACTGTGGTCTGGATGCAGCCTTTGCAGAAGCTCATTATCCAGGCCTTGGACTTTCCCAGCACCACCATCAGCTGCTGAGGTTGCACTGCTGAAAGGGCGGCCTGCATGATTATTGAGCTCTCCCATATCTTGAATATGGTCAAGATTTGCTTATGTTCTCTTCTGTCATTTGCAGCTAATGAATTCCTAAATAAGGGGAGGGGGGATGCTTATTTCTGGACATGACCTGCTTAATGACATCACTTCCAACTTATTGACATCACCTCTAACCCTCAGCAGGCATCATGAGTGCTATTCAGTCTGCTGTATGAAATGAGTTTCACCCCCCTGATCTAGATGGACCAAGCCATAAGGTAGCTCCTCTGTTGAACCACTTCTTTCACTCCATTGGATGGATGCTGCTTTCATCTTTGCCAGTGTTCCAGGGACAGCGGAAGAGTTTTTCTCTTCTGGTTTGAAGGGGGCAAGAATTTTTATTTCTGGTCATTGGTGGGGCTGCTTTGATGTTTTTGTTGGTTATTTTCATAGGGTACTACAATCTGTGGGAAAGTGGTGATGGTGATCATCAATTTTTGTGTGTGTGAGTTTAATTTTTTATCATCTGTTATCTTCCTGCTGCTATGTGGTTAACTGCCCTCTTGGGAGGAGGCTGTACATATTTTAACAATATTCTTTACACAAGTTCATTTCACAACTTCTTCCTCAAGATGAAACGTTCTTCCACTCACAATCAGGCAACACTAGAAAATTCTTTTCTCAAGTATCATGTTTTTAACTTAATATGTGCTTTATCGCCTGGTTATTTTGTGGTACTAGTTAATGATAACCATATTGTTTCGAAGACTGCAGTTCTATACACACTTACTCAGGGGCGAGTTTCATTGAATTCAGTTATACATACTTCTGAGTAGACACATATAGGATTGAGCTGAAAATGAATGCTTTGGAAGCAAACCTGTAGGACTTGTTACCAAATGATGCATTTAGGGTCAAGGTACAATTATTATAACTTTTTGACTTTCAAACTGAACATTTAGGAATTGTACAACTTCTTCCTCATGAATGCCCTCAACAGAGTCTCTCACTATCTGGGCTTTCTTTTTCTCCTCAAAGGGCTTGCAAATCTTCATGTTAGAAAGGAAAAAAAAAACACATACCTTCAGTGGGGGGAGGGATGTGATATATTCCCCCCTCTCACAGATTCTTCAAAGGATGCATAATTAATGAATCACATTCTTCTATTTTCATCTGGGCCCTGATCAAAAATTGATGATGATCTTCATAGGTCATCCAATTATAATTCAAAGTAAGTATATCTAATAAAAGATTAACACAACTTTCCATTTATCCAAAAGACAAAAGCTATGTTACGATTAAGATAAGGGTGAGAGGTCACAACAGTAATTTAAAGCTCAGTATATCACAGGGAAATTGTAGTCCTCTTCAAAGCAAGAGTGAAAAAGCCTTAGAAATTCTGGCTTATGCTTCTTGGCTGAAAAGAAATCTTGCAGCCTGATCCATGGATCAGCTTAAGCTGCGGTTGACTATATAATGACTTGGCATTCATTGACTGCGGCCGCAGTCCTATCCACATACTTCTGAGTAGCACCTTTCAAAGTGGTGCTCTCTTATATTTAGTGGGGGGAGAACAACTGACCCTCTTTACCCCAGCATGGCATTTCTTCTAGTGGCTGTTGCTCAAGTCTTGAGATTTGACTCAAGATGTGGGAGAGGGTTGAAACCTGAAGAACTCAAATGCAGGTAGAGGTGTGTGCACGCGCATGAACAGAATTTTTAAAAGTCATTCCTGGCATCTCCACAAAGGCAAAGAAAAGGGCAGTGTTTTATTAAGAAGAGCGACCATAGAATAAGGCCTTCCTTGGCAAATGGGGCATTTGGAGTGTATGCAAAACACATGACATAATGTTGCTGCACTCCAAGGTTCTGCATTTCTGCAAAGAGTAGACAATTATGCAGAATGGGACAGAGAAACTTGGAGCATGATACTATGCGTTTCATATTTTTTGAGAAGGCAGGAGGAAAACATGCAGGGCTATTATTTTCAGTGGTAACCATACGTCATATCAAGTTTTACTCAACTTTTCATGTGTGTGTGTGTTTTCCCCAGAGGAAATGGATCCCATATCTGCCTACTAATCTTTCTTAATTGGAGTAAACATTATAATAAATAGAGAACATTTGACAGAATGTTAATAGGATTAGCAAGCAATATGGAATCTCTTTGGCACTGAGTGCTGTAATCCCACTAATTTGTGTTGTATATCATGGCATAAACCAGTGTTGTGATTTTAATGAGCAAAAACATATGCAAAAAATGCAAAGGATAAAAATATTTTTATGTCTGATTCTTCTGCAAAAAAAAAAAAAAAAAAAGCCTGTGTAATCAGAGATGCAAATTTGTTTAGAATTAACACCTGTCTTGCTCTTCAGATAAGATTTCCAAGTTTGAGGAGTGGCTCATTCACAATTGTCTGTGCTTATGTAAAAACCTACAATTCTATAGGTTATTAATGATGTCAGCTCCTTCCTGGAATGAAGGTGCTGTATTTCAGGTGAAGATACCCCTTTCCAGTGTAGTTATTCCTTCTGGCTGCATGCCTCTCAGCTTCGGCAGGCAACTGTAAATCCTGTTTAACTCAGTGGGACTTGCAAGGCATAGGCCTTTGAAGCACTCTGTGAAATGCTTTAGCGGCATCAATGGGACTTAAGCATGCACACCCTTCTATGGATTTTGTCTTGTGCATTCTCTGGCCACTCTCAGGGGGGTCGGGACCCCTTTATAGGGAGGAATTATTCTTCAACCAGTTTCTCTTGCACTAACACCAACATTACTTCAGAGAAGCTAGCTAGATCGATACATCTTTACACATCTGCTCCCATTCTTTGCCATAACCAATTAAGCGCATTGATCTCCAAGGACCTCTGGGGCAGGCAGAGTTGTTCAGCTTGTTTTTGAGTACATTTTACCATTCATTAAACATGACTTTAAAATCCAGGACTCTCATTACTAGGATATAATTGGATTTATTCACAATGAAGTCCGAGGAATGGAGCAATAATGAAGTCTTATTCACCTCCCGCTTCTCCCCCCCCCCCTCAAATTTTGTGCTATTTCTAAAAGAGTGGGACTGCAGTAAGGTCAAAGTTGAAAGGAAATGAAAAGAGTGGTACGCGGGTCTTTAAAAAAAATCACAACACTCTACTCCAAAGTGAGAAGACCTTATCCGTGACCTCTGTCTACCAAAGAGAGAAATGCAATTTTCACTTTGAAATTTCTGTGCCAACTCTAATTCTTAACCTACGCAACTTGGCAGAGTTATTATGAGCATAAAGTGGGGTAACCCTATGTTTAGCTCTGTGGAGGAAGGAGATCATATAAATATGACATTTCCTGCAATCTTTTTTACTGCTTTGGTTCTGTCCAAGCTTGGAGGATGTTTTGAGAGAGTGTCCAATGATACTGTTTGCTAAATCTGGGCAGATCTTTGCCTGGTCAGTGCCTGGATGTTAGGCCTGCTTGAGTGCATGTAGACCAAGGCAGTTATCCTTTACACACAGCTTTGAGTGCATCTCATTAAAACGTTGGGACTTGCTTCTAAATAGATATATTTAGAAGTAAGTCCCATCGCTGTGGATCGAGTGTCGTCAAAGTAGAGTGGAATAAAAGTATCAGATAGAGCCATGATTTAGGTCCCAATATTAACCCGGGGCAGTGTCAGTGGCTGATGTGCTACCTTAAGGCACTCCTGTGCCAGCGGAAAGGGCGCGGTGCCAGCACTGAGCTTGGTGCCAGTCAGTGCTAGGCCTCAGCACCGGGATGATGGTGTGGAGTAGCCAGTGGTAAGTACTACCACTGGCCAGCGGTGAGGAGTTTCAGGGCAGGGAGAAGGGGAGGGGAGGGCAGAACTGGACAGAAGGAAGAAGGACCTTGGGGCAGATCAGGCCCAGGAGGGATGGCAACAGAGGCTTCTGCTGGATGCTATGCCCTCCTGAGACTGTAAGGCCAACACAGGCCTCCTTGTGTTGGCCTCTGGCAGCTGTCCCAGCCCCATTGGATGCAGCAGCGAACCATAGGTTTGGTCTGTTAAACTGATTTAACAGTCATTTCTTCTTGCTAGGGATTCCAAATATGTGGAAGGACAGTTCTAGCAGAATCTCAGCAAACAGCACCATCCAGGCTTGGAGTGGGAGTTTAGAGGAACATCATGTTGCAGATACTGGGGTTGGCACCATAAGTGAAAGTCCAAGCAGATTTCAGGGTCCCTCCCAAAAGAGGGACCCTTATGTTCTTACGATAAGATAAATTTCTCAGGTGGGTTCTGCCTATCCATAGATATGTTCAAGTTGTAGAAGCATCATCTCTTTTTGCTGCCTACATTCTGCCATCCTCTGCCCCATGTTCTCTGCAGTCTTTGCTTCCTCCCCCTCCCCAAATGATTCTAAACTAGTCTTTCTCAAACTAGGTGGGTCACAAGCCAATTTAAGGTGAGTCGTATAGCACCTAACTCAGTTGTCATTGAAAATACAGAATTGAAAATACAGGATACAAAGCTGCTGGGCTGGGCTGGCACCCTGTGGGAGAGAGGTATGGTGCTTTGCCATGAATAGGCGAGGAGAAGGGGGAAGGTCTGTGTGGTTGGAAAAGGAACCAAGTCTTTATTCTGCTTTGACTTCCGAGCTGGAATGTTTGAATTCAGAGCTATGCAAAATAACAGCACAAGTGCTCTGTGTTATGGGACCTTTGGCTGATCATGGCTTAGTTTTGAAGCCTAAATGGATGACATCACTTCTAGCCATGATATCACTTCCAGGTTAATGACATCACTTCCAGTAGGTCCCAACAACCTGTCTTTCTAAAAAGTGGGTCCCGGTGCTAAAATGTTTGAGAACCACTGCTCTGAAGAAATGCTAAATAGGGTTTGTAGGGTAAGAGGATTAAATGAAATCAGCATCAAGCCAGTTTGTATTCTCGTCACAACAGCCTAGTCTGTTTTGTATTCTGTTTATGCTGTTGCCGTGCTTCTTTAATCCAGCAAGCTATGCTGGTGAATAGAAGGAACTGAACTCAAACACCAGCTGGAGAATGTTGAATGTGTTATGAAATCCATGCTTGGAATTGCCAATGGCAGCAAACACACTAGGAGGAATTTGAGAGCCAGGACAAAAAGCAACAGCAGAGTGCATAAAACACGCACGCACAAAATCTTTGGTGCATCATGAAAATGCACCAGCAAAATGAATGCACCACAAAATGTGGGCAAATGCCTCCAACCAGCAAAGGGATGGACTCCCAAAGAAAGATGACAGAGAAGTGTATTAATTTGCTTTATTTACAGCTAGTCACACTACTACAGGAAGGTATTTTATTTGAAGGTGTGCTGCTTTTAAAGATGATGGTACAGCTCCATCTTCTGAGCAAACTTTTTATTGCAAGAAATATACTGTTCCTGACATTGGGGGGGGGGTGTGTGATCAAATCCTCAGTATTAAGGTCAAAATAGGAAGTTAAAAGAGTGTGTGTGTGTGTGTGTGTGTGTGTGTGTGTGTGTGTGTGTGTGTGTGTGTTTAAATTATTACTGGATCGGGGCTGTGGAACAGGGGAAGAAGATGCTTAACTCCTTTTTCTGCATTGCTTGGTCTTTTCTTGCATTGCTTGGTCTTAATGAAAATATCAATGTTTTTTCTCATTTATTTTTAAAATTCCTACCCTGCATTTTTCCTTTGGGAAGACAGTCTCACAGTCTAAGGCAGGGAATTTCACTTTTTGGAAGCCACCACTGAGAAGGGCCCCCTTGCGTGTCACCACCAACCAATCATCAGAGGGTGATGTGCACAGAACCTCACTCTGTGATCATAACGGATGGGTGTATTCATATCACCAGAGGATAATGTTTGAGGTACCTTGGCCTCAAGCCATGTAGGGCTTTAAAGTTAATAACCGGAACCATGAATTGCATCCCTGTAGGTGTTTGCCCCAATAGGAAAACTGATATTTTATACCTACAGCATCTTCCCTCCTAGGGGAAATATCCAATGGAGAGTGATTTTTATCAGGATCTTAGCAAAGAGAAAGGAGTAAGCACTATCCTCCTTGCACCACAACCCCAATCATTCCCCTGTGTGTGTATGCTACTGCCATTCCTCCAAGAAGCTCGCAGTGGTGTACATAATTAATTCCCTACTTTTGTCCTCACAACAACCCTGTAAGATAGGTCAGACTGAGGGAGTGACTGGGCCAAGGTCATCCAGGAAGTTTCATGGCTGAGCAGGGATTTAAACCTGAATCTTCCTGGTCTAAGGGGGCGGGGAAGGCTGATTATGTTAACTCTGTGACTAGTTTAATTCTCCATTTTAATATTAGTATGCAGGAAATATGAAGAATTCTGATAGTTAATTTCATCAAACAGGCAAAAGGGCAAATCAGAGGCAAGGGAGGCTTGGATTCTGCTACCCCTTTCTACCATCAATCTAATGGGAGTAACTGAGTAGGTACCATTAGCAATTAATTGACTATCTTGTTTTTCCCCTTTTTGTCACCAGGATCTGCCGTGTGGCATCCTTTGACTCCTCGAGATACAGGCATAAAACACAGCAAAATACAGGCATGACCTTGTATCTGTGGGGGATTCCATCCCTGAACCCCTTGCAGTTATGTGAAACCACAGATATGGGCAAATGCCTGCCCCCCACCCTCTGGAGCCAAGGGAGCTCTTTGCTCCCCTCACCTTATATCCATCTGCAGCCTCTGCCAGACTAAGACTGAGCCCAACAATTAAAAAAACACAACTTCCAGTTTCTCTGTGAAAACAGAAGTGACTTTTTTAATGCCTTCCCAAGGCCTCCTAATGCCTTATAAGGCATTTAAAATATCACTTCCAGTTTCACTAAGAAGCAAAAGTTGCGTTTTTTAACTGTTGGGCTCAGTTCGAGCCTGGCAGAGCCTCTGCTCCCCTCACCTCCAGAGGGGGTGCGTGTGGTGGGGGGCATGGACCTGAGCTGTGGATAAGTGAATCCGTGGATATGGGATGCATGAATATGTGACCCCCTGGTAGAGCTCCATGCATAGACCAGACCATACAGCTTTTTGAACGTGCAACCATTCCTTTCTCGTAGAAAGTGCTACAGTCTGGGTATGGCTAAACCATGTGTTTGTCCAACTCATTTCTCAGGCATTTACAGAGCGTTGGTTAAGCACTACTTAAGGCAGTGTTACAGACTTTCAGGTCTAATGCAAGGAACAATTAATTAGAAAATGATCCATATGCACTGTGTTTCTGTGAATAAGATTAGTGGACTGAATTATTAAACAACATTAGTAATCTATTGAGCAAGCATTTATAGCAGCATTTGTTCTGTTTGAATAAATAACTGAGGGCGAATGTGCTTGCCTAGAAGATTCAGTTTTCACCTTCTCCCATATAAGTCTGCTGAAATCATCAACAGAGCCCTTATTCCAGACACCATAAACCATCCACTGGGGGCAGTGGATCCTTCTCACCTTGTTAAAAACTTGGTTGTTTTGGTTGGCGTTTGGTGAGTTGTCTTTGTTGGTCACTGATACTTGGTTTTCTGGGGTTGTGTACAACCATCTCAATGGTTGTATTTATTTTATGGTGTGATGCTTCCTTGTCACAATTGTTCTGTCTTATTTCAGGGTTTCCTATGTTTTCGTTCTTCGTATGCCAACCTTGAGTTCCCCTCTGGGTAGGAAAGGTACGATAAACATTTTTTTAAAAACGAAAAATAGAGGCTAATTAATTAGAGACTGGGGAGGACAGCTGACGAAGGCAAGTTTTGTGACTTGCTTAAGGTTACTCAGTATTCATACTACCTGGCTCAGAACTAATTTGCTTAATGCTACACTAATGACCCAATCCTATACTTACCAGCCAATATCCTAGAGCAGGGGTGCTCAATAGGTGGATCGCGATCTACTGGTAGATCGCAAGGCAAAGTGAGTAGATCGCAGAGCCGTCTCTCCAAACTGTTAATATGTCAGTTTCGTCTAGTCACTAGACGAAACTGACATATTTAGCTGACACTAAACTGACACTGAAACTGACACTTTAGCTGCTCTTCAGGCATGCAGCAACAAAACTGACGAAACTGACTAGACTCCAGCAGGGGCTCCATACATTAAAGGGGGTGTCTGTCAGACGCTTCCTCCCCCCCTGGTAGATCTCCGGGCCTTGCGGAGTTTCAAAGTAGCTCTCGAGCCAAAAAAGTGTGAGCACCCCTGTCCTAGAGCCTCTTCCACTTGGTGCTGAGTGCTGTTAAGCAGTCAGTGCTGTCGTAAGAGGCGCTCTGGCAGCTCGCTCAGTAATGCATTGCTGGGGATCCTGGCAGGAAGGTCGGTGCCATCCTGCTCACGTCATTGCCCCCCCCCCAGCCTGCTGGAGCAAGTAAGCAGGTGGGACAGGTGAGAAGAGTGGGGAAGGACAGAACAGACAGGGAGGGTATGAAACTAGGTGGGGAGGGTCTTAATGAGGGGCGTAATGGGGTGGAGAGTCTGCCAAAGGGGGTGGATCTGGTGGTAATGGCACATTCTGGAATTATCCCCCTTTCCTGCAGCCTCCCTTCCACTTTCTCTCTTCGAACTTTCACTAGTGCAGGTCTGAGGAGACCCACTGTAGGTCAAGCAGCTTACATAGGTGTAAGGGGATTTAAATCCCCTTTCAACTCTGAAGCCTCCTGACCCACCACCCCACCCTGATTTAAAAAAATGATTCCAAAAATGGGTGCTGATTCCAATGCCATGGCTTTCTCACAAGGAAGCTGCTTGAACCACTCACTAGTGAGGCTATGCTGTATCTTCAACACAAGAACAGAGCAAAACTGTTGCCATTTTTGCAATCAGCGCTGCAAATTCATGTAAAACCACCATAAATTTTGAAATTAAGTTTTTCTGACCCTCAAATCTTCAGACCTGTGTTCTCATCACTGTGGCCTTTTCGTTGTCACAGTGAATCATCGTTGTCACAAGAATCACAGTGTGTCATTTGAGGGCATCATTCATGCTTTCATCTTAAGCAAATTAATAAATCAGGGTCAGGACTGTGGCTGGCATGCAGGCAGGGGGTATTTAACCCTCTTCCTTTCCACAGCAGGTTCAAGGAAAATCCCTCCCCCAAAGTTGTCATTTGCCCAAGAGAGTCCCATAGGGATCAAATTAAACCCTAAAACAAATGAGAGAAACTTCCCTCTCTTGCTAGTTTGTTGAATAGCAGGCATATCAAAAGGCAAATAAAATCATATAATATTACACCACAAATTCCTCATTGGCGAAAGTAGACTTTATTTAAACAGCATGCTGTACTTTTCATACTATAAATATAAGGGTTTTTTTTAAATGTGTGAGTTTATCGGTTTTAAAAAGATCACACATTTCCTCCCCCACTTTTTTCTGTTTTGTTTTACTAAACATTCTCTTAATCTGCCCATTCTCCTTACCTGTTTCCTGCAAATTGTGTAATACTATAAAGATAATTTTTTTAATAGTTGGCAGAATTTGAAAATTAACCTTCCACTTGGTCAGCTTTAGTGAGGTGTTCTTTTTACTTATCCCAAAGACTTGTTTTTCTTGAAGGAATATATTCTCTCTCTCTCTCTCTCTCTCTCTCTCTCTCTCTCTCTCTCTCTCTCTCTCTAAGAACATAAGAACATAAGAACAGCCCCACTGGATCAGGCCATAGGCCCATCTAGTCCTGCTTCCTGTATCTCACAGCGGCCCACCAAATGCCCTAGGGAGCACACCAGATAACAAGAGACCTCATCCTGGTGCCCTCCCCTACATCTGGCATTCTGACTTAACCCATTCCTAAAATCAGGAGGTTGCGCATACACATCATGGCTTGTACCCCATAATGGATTTTTCCTCCAGAAACTTGTCCAATCCCCTTTTAAAGGCATCTAGGCTAGACGCCAGCACCACATCCTGTGGCAAGGAGTTCCACAGACCAACCACACGCTGAGTAAAGAAATATTTTCTTTTGTCTGTCCTAACCCGCCCAACACTCAATTTTAGTGAATGTCCCCTGGTTCTGGTATTATGTGAGAGTGTAAAGAGCATCTCCCTATCCACTCTGTCCATTCCCTGCATAATTTTGTATGTCTCAATCATGTCCCCCCTCAAGCGTCTCTTTTCTAGGCTGAAGAGGCCCAAACGCCGTAGCCTTTCCTCATAAGGAAGGTGCCCCAGCCCAGCAATCATCTTAGTCGCTCTCTTTTGCACCTTTTCCATTTCCACTATGTCTTTTTTGAGATGCGGTGACCAGAACTGGACACAATACTCCAGGTGTGGCCTTACCATCGATTTGTACAACGGCTCTCTCTCTCTCTCTCTCTCTCTCTCTCTCTCTCTCTCTCTCTCTGTTTTCGTTAAAGACAGAAAAGTGCGGTAAAATAATAGGAGGAAATTCTTAGGCATTATTCTATATTGACAATCTCTGTATATGCTGATCCATCCAACAGGCAAACTCAACAGGGGCTGGTTAAAACTATACTGTTATTTTCCCTGGATGATCATATGGTATCATTTGTGTGTATATATAGAAATATTGCAAAAATATTGTGTTGAATCTATAAATTGCCTGTTTGTTCATTTTTAATGGGAGAGAGCTCTCATCCGTGGTTTCTGCATCTGTGGATTTGATTAACTGTTGGTGCCAACCATGGCTGGAGGGCCTCAGAGGACCTCTGGACACAACCAGAAAGGCCTTCCAGTTGTATCTGGGAGGTCTTCTTGCAGCACAGGGAGACTATGCACAGCCTCCTTGCACCTCAGAAGTCCTGCTGGAGCCTTCTAAAAAGCATTTCCAGTTTTTTCTGGCAGGGCCTCTCTGCTGATTTAAATATCCGCAGAATTTGGTATCCAGAACTTGGTGGTGGTAAACCTGGAATGGATCTCCTGCTTGTGTGTTTGTGTGTGTCACATGCCTTTGTCCATATGATGGTAGTATGTGAAATATCAGAAACTAATAATAGCCTCTTCCTTCAACATCCTCCCCCCCTCCATTCACTGTATAGATTGGCAAATGCATGGAAACAGATTTGCATTTGCCTTTTTTTTCCACCAGGTACACTTGAATTTTTTTTAAAGTTAATGTTCATTGTAAGGAGCCACATCAGTGCCCTTGGGTTTGCATTGCACTGTCATCATACTGCTGGAGGAGTCAGTAATTAACTGGGACTGAAGTTCAGTGGCAGAGCACATGCCTTGCATGCAGATGACCCCATGCTTAGTCCCTTGCAGCATCTCAAGGTAGGACTGGGGGAAAAGAAAGACCCCTACAAACTCTTGGGACTCTGCTACCAATAAGTGTATATAGTTATGAAGAAGATGAAGTGATGGTCTGACTCAGAACAAGTTGGTTTTGTATGTCCGCAGAGATCCCGGAGCCTAATTTTCTCACGCATAATGACCCAGATCCAAGTCTGAAACTGTTAACCACTATGGGAGAAATTTGCACACACAGAGAGCAGCTTCAAAGGGGGGAAATGTAAATCAAGGAACTGGCATGGGCAATGGATGGATGAACCCACTTCCCATTCTAGGCACCAATCTAAACCACCACACCCTATTCCACACTTGCTTTTGGAGCCATTGTGAGTTCCAGTCATAGAACCTCAATTCACATCAAGTTTACCCATCAAGCTAGGATTTTTTCCCAGGCTTGCTAACCTTGGATCCCTTTACCTGAAGATGCCAAGGAGTGGGGTCAGTGTGGTGTAAGGTAGGGATGAAAGTGATGAGTGGAGAGGATGGATGACCTTGAACAATCTCTCTGTTTCATTCTTTCATTGTAAGAATGAAAAGGAGGCAACTCATGTATACCACCCCTGAACTCATTGGAGGAAGGGAAGGTTATATAATAATAATCTGATTGAAACCAGTACCTTCTGAATTCAAGGCACCTGCTCTGCCATTCAGCTTTCGGCCTTTCTCCCACAAAAACATGGGTATGCTTTGTTCATTGAACTGAATGGAGTATCTTGTGTTCTTTGAAGTGAATGGAGCTGCTTGTGTCCATCAGAGCATGTGTGGAACTCTAGCCTTGGACATACTTTGTCTCCTTTCCAAAGCAAGTAGTCAATATACCGGAGCAACGGAATGTGCTTTCTGTCATTGTTGGGAAACCCATTGGCTCTCCAGGGTTTCAAACTTATCCATGGTTGCAAGCAGGAATCTTTCTCTGCCCTGCCTAGGGATGCCAAGAATTGTTGTAGGGCCCTTCTTCATGCAAGACATGTGCTCTGTCACTGATGTACATCCCTCCCAGTCATTGAGTCACCCTCCTTAGCACTCTGCATCTTTTCAAATGTAAAACATGCTTATTTTAATGGTACATAATTCAACACAGCACACCTGTCCTGGGCTATAATTATCCAAATGCATCACAAGGCTTGCTCAGCTGAGGTCACAGACTTGTTATATCAATATGATATACATATTTTCACCGTTCTGCAAATGCGATTCCATGTATGCCTTGGTGGATGGTGATTATTTCAGGGAAGGGCTAAACTGGTTAAAACGTTCTGACAGATGGGGGGTTTCTGAGCAAATCAGAATTCCAGGAGTGCCCAGATGCACCATGATTAATATGGTCATAGCAGCATGGTTTTGTCAAAGCACCAATTTTATCTGCCACCTTCATTAAACATCTTTAAAAAATAATAATAAAAGTAATGAACTTTCCGCTGTGGTGGCATATTACAGATACAAAATTCAAACCTGATGAAGCAGTTGCACAATCTCTTCATGTAACACAATGACCATGTATAGGGGGACAGGATTGCTCCTCTGACCTTTTCCCCATACATGCATTGAACATCACCTGTGAATACCTAACCTACAAGGTGTGCTTTCACAGGTTCAAAGTCTACCAATCAAGGCTGATACACCCATCTGTTCTGGTCACAGCAGTCACCTTGTTTTCTTTCTCATTGAGGCTGCAGTTCACAGAGGTCAACAGGACAACTTACTAAGACAGGAAGCTGCAGTTGTGTTCAGACCCTGCAAACCTTCCCACTGTGGCAGGAGAGCTTATTTGTGAACTTGCAGAACTGGCTTCTGCAGGGTTAGACCATTGGTCCATCTAGCTCAATATTGCCCCCTGGTCTACCTAACATGGAGTGAGACCTTGTGCTATATCCTGCCATCTTTACTTCAGGGACTTTTCAGTTTGTTCTAAGGCTTTTCCCCACAAAGTAGAAAACTCTGTTTACCTGGGTGTTTGTTTGGTGACTTCTGAGCAACCCAAACTGTGTCCATTGTTCCCTTTTTAAGCTGTACAGCTGTGCTGCTCACACTTCATTGAAGCCAAGCTCCTTGGAAATTAGTGCTCCTGGAAGACTGGTGATGATGTCATCACCTTGAGTTCAGAAACACCCAGGACCTGCCACACAGCAAGTGAAGGGGTCAGCACAGTGGTTCTCAAACTGGTGGATCGTGTCTTACCAGTTTGTGCAAAGGTTCCTCCATCCCTTTAAGGGGCAGAGGAAGGAGAGAGGGCAGTGAGGCGATCCTCAGGATCACATTGCTAAGGGGGGGCGAGTGGGGTGCTTTTTACTTACTTTCACTAACGTAGGGCTTCTGCAGCCTCCAACCCTCCACAGCGTTCCCCAACGCTTGGAACATTGAGACATAAGCGCACGCAAAGCACTTTGTTACTGAAAGTAAGTAAAAACCACCCCCTTGTCCCCCTTTAGGGATGCAATCTTGGGGATCGCCTCAGTGCCCTGGCCCCTCCCCTGCAAAAACTTATTTAAGGAGTAAATCTCCCTAAAAGTTTGAGAACTTTTGCCCTAGAAGAAATATTGGCTATGGTTATCTCATGGAAAAAGAGAAGAGAGAGAACATGAAGAGAAGAACTTGCTATGTTACACCAAAGGCCTACTTAAGCCAACAACATCCTGTTTTCTCATAGCGGCCAACCAGATGTCTCTGAAGCCCAGAATTGGGACATGTCAGCAAATAGCCCTCTCCTTTTGTGGCTTTTTCCCAGCAACTGGTATTCTGAGGCACATCTGACTCCAAACATGTAGGAAGTACACAGCCATCATGACTAGTAGCCATGGATAGATTACTAGTCCTGATCCACACACATGCACGGGACAGGTGTGCAGACAGTAAAGATAACAAATAATATATTAAAAAATAAAGTTAATAAAATTTAAAAAAAATGGATCCATCTTTGCAGATTTGGTTTGTGAATGGGTCCTCTTGGGTCTAGAACAGCTGGAGGCCGTTGCCATAATAATTGTGTCTTACAGTAATTCTCGGTTTAGCAACAGCAATTACAAAAATGTCAGCATGGCTCTATATCTGAATTTCTGCCATTTCCTGTTTGCAGCCTCTCATACCAGGTCAGAACCCTGTGTTCTCTAGAGGGTTGCCATTGTGCTTCATTGCCCCTTTTCTCCCCCATAGCTGAAATCATAATCACGTGTTTCATTGTGTGGTATGGGGAGAGGAGGCTCAGAGCTGCTCCATTCATAGTTCTTCAAAAGTGGGTAAGCATTGTCTGGTGATATCTCAGAAGTCAAAGTAGTGGATGGCGGAGGATGGGGAAGTCAGCAGGGCTTCTTGTGTCCAGGAATCATCATCAGTGTTCCTCATGGCTCCCTACTCTTCTTCCCCAGAGCTAGCAGCAGGAGAATCAATTAGCCAAGATAAACAATGATATTCAAATGTACACCATTCATTTAGTGCTGCACAATTGGCTGTTCTGAACACAGATTCAGGGTTACCCTTGGACTAGAACACTGAGAGTTTTTTTAAGCACAGTGTGTCCCTGGCTGCTCCTCATGCACAGAGGTCAGCACCAGGATGATTAAACATCTGCCCGGTATGCCTTTGGAATGCAGATAAATGCTATTTGCATGCTCAGACTTCAGGCTGGCTCATTTGTTTTTGTTTTTTCCTCCTTTTGTAATGAAAGCTGTTCACATTCTGTTCATTCAGAGATATAATTTCTCCTCTTCTGCCATGCTGCTTTCTGGAGTTGTGCTCAGGTATCATTTCACACCTGATCACAACCGTTCATGGTAATTTCACAACTACAATGCAGGCTCCGGCTCGTCCTATGTTGACTGGAACTTCCTATGAAACGGAAAACACTTAGTTAGCTTTGTGTAATATATCATTCAGTCACTTTTAAACTCTGTGTGTGTACGTGTGTGTGTACAAGCATAGCTCTTTAAATATTTACAACTTCGTGTTCAGCAAGCAGTAAACTCCACATCATGTTCCATCAAATGTAATTAGGAAAAAAAAGTTTACTAACAGTGCAATCCTTTGCATGTCTACTCAGAAGTAAATCTTATTGAGTTCAGTGGGACTTAATCCCAGGTAAATTATAGGATTGTGAACTATTTTTTTGCTGGAAAGCAATATATAAATGTTCCTATCATTATCATCATCACTTCACAGCTCACCTGATGAGCCCCCACTATCTGTGAATCCTTTAGCTGAGGATTCAAGTATCTGTGGAAGGGTAGCCCCATATACCCCCTCCCACAAACCCTCTGTGCTCCCCTCACCTCCAGAGGGTCTTCTCTGAGTTCTGCAGAGACCGCATGCACCCACCTGTATCAATGTTTCAATGGGAAAAAAGTGACTTCTGATTTTTCTGCAAAACCGGAAATGACATTTTTGTGTCTTTAAAAGGCGTTATGAGGGTCAGGGAGCCCTGTGGTGCAGCTCCTCTTGCCTCCAGAGGGTGGAACAGCATCCTCAGTATACACAGTTCCAGAACAGAATCCTTATGGATACCAGGGCATGCCTGCATTTTCTAAATATCAGTTACTTCCCAAGGACCTAGAATATCTTGAGGTATTTGTGCAATATATCTGCATTTCAAAGTAAAGTTGCTTTTTGCAGACCATAAATGATTATTTCTTTACACTAAGGGTGTGCAGTTAATCATCATCATCCTCATCAGCCTAAATTTCAGCTCATTCCAAAGATGGGTTCCCCTGCCACAGGTCTTCAAGTAGAGGCTATGTAATCATCTGTTGGGGAAGCTCTAGCTCTGGATTTTCTGCAACAAACAACGGATTGAACTAGATGGCCTCTCTGAGGTGGATGGAGTAGAAGACCTTTGAATATGTAGTTGATGGCTGAGTGAAGGTCACAATCAGGGATATATTATATATTGGGCTAGCAGAGTGTTCAGGAGTCAATTACCTCTGTCCATTCATTGTTTTGTGCATCATAGGATTCTACAGTGTCCAGGTAGCTGTGCCCATCATATCCCCCCAACTGCATATAACCTGTCTCCAAGAGGACAAACGCCAACAGCATCACGAGGAATACTCAAAGGGGCCACGGTGGTCCAGGTGTCAGTTTTGGGATCATACCTAGAATATTGGATGGAAAATGTTAACAAAAATGGTTTAGGATTAACTGGGGGAGGAATAAAAACCATAACAGATTCTACTATTCCTGATTCACATTAAGATCCAGATACTCTGGACACTGAAATGATTATAAATCTTTGTAAAAATCAGAAAAATCAGATCATCTAATCATGCTAATCTTCAGCCAGCAGAGGGAGCTCTAGACTCATGAGTGCGCTCTTTCTTGAAATATTCACCTAAAGTATAATCAGGTGTCATGTAGTCTAAATACCTACCAAACATGCAGTGCCAGTATGGTGACAGTCAATCAGCCATTCTTTATTCTGTTTCCATGTGGAGCCCCATCAAGTAAACATCAAAGGCAAAACCAACAGAGCATTGATTCAGTGTTTCTCAAACTGTGGGTCGGGACCCACTGGGACCCAATAAGTGGGTCGCAAGCCAATTTCAGGTAGGACCCCATCCTTTTCAATATTTTATTTTTAATAGACTTGATGCTATCATGATATGTGACTGCACTTGGGGAAAAGTTACAAATCTGTACTTTTAACAGGCTCCTTTGTGTATGCTTTAAAAAATTATAGTCAGTAGAACTTACTCCTGGGTAAGTGCAGGTAGGATTGCAGCCTAGGATTGTTAAAAATTTTCCTGCTTGATGATGTCACTTCTGGTCATCACTTCCAGTGGGCCCTGACAGATTCTCATTCTAAAAAGAGTCCTGGTGCTAAACGTTTGAGAACCACTGGATTATATGGTTGCTATGATAATTCCTAATATTTAAGGGCTTTGCATCTATTAAATTTCTTACACAGCATGCACACACACACACACACACACACACACACACACACACACAATAAATTCAATAGATCCTAGACAATGCTAATAAGATAATTACATACCTTCATATAATAATACCAGGACCATCCTAAAAAATAATCCATAGATACACTAATCAACTCCTCTAGGATCATAAGATGTTCCTTTATACTGAGCTGGATGGTTGGTATTGATTCTACAGCAGTGATTCTCAAACATTTTAGCACCAGGACCCACTTTTTAGAATGACTGTCGGGACCCACTGGAAATGAGGTCATTAACCTGGAAGTGATGCCATGGCCAGAAATGACACCATCAATTTAGACTGCAAACAAAAGATCCCATTACACAGTGTGTTCATGCTGTTATTTCACATAGCTTGGAATTCAAGCATTCCAGCTTGGAAGTCAAAGCAGATCACAGACTTGGATCCTCCTCCAACCACAGAGTCCTCCCCCTTTTCAGCATCCCATCCTCCTACCTATTCTGGGCAAAACACCATGCCTCTCTCCCACAGACAGCCTGCCCTGCCCTGTATTTTCAGCTCTGTATTTTCAGGGGTGGTTGAGCTACGTGCTATGTGACCCACCTGAAATTGGCTCAAGACCCACCCAGTGAGAAACGCTGTTCTATAGTGTTTTATACTGCATGTTCTCTCTGCCTTACCTGAAAACTGAACCTGGGACTCCATCCATGCAAAACATGAAGTGCTATCACTGAACAACACTGCCTTCCTAGCAGGTATAAGCCTCTCTGAACAGGTACAGCACCGTAATTCATAGCAGAGAAAACAATGAGACTGGTTGTAGGTTATCTTAAAAGTTCAAGAATGAATTAGCATATTACTCTGACCTCAATATAGCTGCCTTTGTGGGACCTTGAAGGATGTGTGAGATAGCTTCTGGTTATAAAATTAGGAGTTGTTAGAAAGAAGTCAAATTTAATATACATTCTTTTTCATTCACTGTTTTATGGAACAGAAGATTTCACATATTCTACATTTAATTACATTTTCTGGCAGGCAGCTCTCTATTTCTGTTCTGGCCCCACTTGCACAATTTTTTTTAAAATTTCTGTTCTTCTCATTAATCTGCATTTTTGCGAACATTGGGGGGAAAAAAGATGTATTTATATAAATGCATGGTTTTTTGTGCGTGTCCTATTCCAACCACTGATGCAATAATACATTGCCAAGTATATGTTTTACAGGCATGTTTTTCCACAAATGTATGAAATGCATAGAATCTATGGACCTGTCCTTGTCTTATAAGATCTAGTCTGCTGAGTACAGGGAGGGGTCTAGAACCACCAGGAATTTTGGCAGGAGTGGAGTTTGGTAGCATCCCTGGAGGACTTGCATCAAAGACTGCAAGGATTTCCTCTTTTGCACCCTTACCTTTCAACACAGTCAGAGAGTCGTGAACAGTGATTAGAAGCAGGAGCATCGTGGCCTCCCACCGCGTACAGAAACCCATTGTAGGTTGCAACACCAACTCCTCCCCTTCTCTTTGACATGGAAGCGCACATGCTCCACTTGTTGGTGTGGGGATCAAAGCACTCCATGGACTTCAGACAGGAGCTGCCATCCCTCCCACCAACAGCATATAACCTAGAGAATGATAAACGAGTGGTGTAAGATATCTCATCTATTAGTAAACATTTCAAACATCCACTTGCAAATGGAATCTACTTCAAGGTTGCATGATCACCAGGGATGTGCAGGGAGGGGAGGCAAAGCCTCACCTTTCATACTCCAAGGAAAATAGCCCCAGCCTCCCCTGTGATTGCTGGCATGCTCCACCCACTTTCTGAGGGGTTGCAGGATCACATGGGAGGCTCTTGCTTGCTACAGCTCTAATTTCTCTCTGTATAGTAAGAGACACTTGCTTGTTACTATACAGGGAGAGGTCAGACCTGCAGCAGCGAGAGCTCAGCCTCCACTGCAGGTGCTGCAGTTTCCGGGTAGCCCCCAGAATACCTTGCAGCGCCATGCCACAGAAAATGCCTCCCCAGCCATTCGCTTCACAACCACTGCCTAAGCGCAGTGGCTGCCTTGTTCCCCAACATATGGCATTTTGCCAGTCAGTCTGGTGACTGGGGAAAACAAGGACATAGTGAGCATAACGGAAACCTGGTAGAATGCGGAGAATCAGTGGGATACCGCAATCCCGGGCTATAAACTCTACAGGAGGGACAGGCAGGGGCGTGTTGGAGGTGGGGTGGCCATTTATGTTAAGGAAGGGATAGAATCCAGCAAAGTAGAGATTGAAGGTGGGTCCGACTCCACCGTAGAATCTCTGTGGGTTAAATTACCAGGCCTGAGGAGTGATGTAATACTGGGGGCGTACTATCATCCTCCAGACCAGTAGGGGACCTTGAAATGAGGAAACAGATCAGGGAGGTGACAAGGAGGGACAGGTTGTAATCATGGGGGACTTCAATTATCCTCATATTGACTGGGTCAATTTGTGTTCTGGTCACGAAAAGGAGACTAGATTCCTTGACATGCTAAATGACTGTGCCTTAGAGCAGCTAGTCATGGAGACCACCAGAGGACAGGTGACTCGACCCAGTGTGTGGCAGCAGTAAAGAAGGCCAATTCTATGCTTGGGATCATTAGAAAAAGTATTGAGAACAAAACGTCTAATATTATAATGCCATTGTACAAATTGATGGTAAGGCCACACCTGGAGTATTGTGTCCAGTTCTGGTCACCACATCTCAAAAAAGACAGTGGAAATGGCAAAGGTGCAAAAGAGAGTGAATGAGATGATTACTGGGCTGGGGCACCTTCCTTATGGAAAGAGGGGGGACCCGGGAAACTATAGGCCGGTCAGCCTAACATCCATACCGGGTAAGATGGTGGAATGCCTCATCAAAGATAGGATCTCAAAACACATAGACGAACAGGCCTTGCTGAGGGAGAGTCAGCATGGCTTCTGTAAGTCTTGCCTCACGAACCTTATAGAATTCTTTGAAAAGGTCAACAGGCATGTGGATGCGGGAGAACCCGTGGACATTATATATCTGGACTTTCAGAAGGCGTTTGACACGGTCCCTCACCAAAGGCTACTGAAAAAACTCCACAGTCAGGGAATTAGAGGACAGGTCCTCTCGTAGATTGAGAACTGGTTGGAGGCCAGGAAGCAGAGAGTGGGTGTCAATGGGCAATTTTCACAATGGAGAGAGGTGAAAAGCGGTGTGCCCCAAGGATCTGTCCTGGGACCGGTGCTTTTCAACCTCTTCATAAATGACCTGGAGACAGGGTTGAGCAGTGAAGTGGCTAAGTTTGCAGATGACACCAAACTTTTCCGAGTGGTAAAGACCAGAAGTGATTGTGAGGAGCTCCAGAAGGATCTCTCCAGACTGGCAGAATGGGCAGCAAAATGGCAGATGCGCTTCAATGTCAGTAAGTGTAAAGTCATGCACATTGGGGCAAAAAATCAAAACTTTAGATATAGGCTGATGGGTTCTGAGCTGTCTGTGACAGATCAGGAGAGAGATCTTGGGGTGGTGGTGGACAGGTCGATGAAAGTGTCGACCCAATGTGCGGCGGCAGTGAAGAAGGCCAATTCTATGCTTGGGATCATTAGGAAGGGTATTGAGAACAAAACGGCTAGTATTATAATGCCATTGTACAAATTGATGGTAAGGCCACACCTGGAGTATTGTGTCCAGTTCTGGTCGCCGCATCTCAAAAAAGACATAGTAGAAATGGAAAAGGTGCAAAAGAGAGCGACTAAGATGATTACGTGGCTGGGGCACCTTCCTTATGAGGAAAGGCTATGGCGTTTGGGCCTCTTCAGCCTAGAAAAGAGACGCTTGAGGGGGGACATGATTGAGACATACAAAATTATGCAGGGAATGGACAGAGTGGATAGGGAGATGCTCTTTACACTCTCACATAATACCAGAACCAGGGGACATCCACTAAAATTGAGTGTTGGGCGGGTTAGGACAGAAAAAAGAAAATATTTCTTTATTCAGCGCGTGGTCGGTCTGTGGAACTACTTGCCACAGGATGTGGTGCTGGCGTCTAGCCTAGACGCCTTTAAAAGGGGATTGGACGAGTTTCTGGAGGAAAAATCCATTATGGGGTACAAGCCATGATGTGTATGCGCAACCTCCTGATTTTAGGAATGGGTTAAGTCAGAATGCCAGAAGTAGGGGAGGGCACCAGGATGAGGTCTCTTGTTATCTGGTGTGCTCCCTGGGGCATTTGGTGGGCCGCTGTGAGATACAGGAAGCTGGACTAGATGGGCCTATGGCCTGATCCAGTGGGGCTGTTCTTATGTTCTTATGAGGAAAGGCTATGGCGTTTGGGCCTCTTCAGCCTAGAAAAGAGGCGCCTGAGGGGGGACATGATTGAGACATACAAAATTATGCACTGGATGGACAGAGTGGATAAAGAGATGCATTTTACACTCTCACATAACACCAGAACCAGGGGACATCCACTAAAATTGAGTGTTGGGAGAGTTAGAACAGACAAAAGAAAATATTTCTTTACTCAGCGTGTGGTTGGTCTGTGGAACTCCTTGCCACAGGATGTGGTGATGGCATCTGGCCTGGACGCCTTTAAAAGCTGATTGGACAAGTTTCTGGAGGAAAAGTCTATTACGGGTTACAAGCCATGATGTGTATGTGCAACCTCCTGATTTTAGAAATGGGCTATGTCAGAATGCCAGATGCAAGGGAGGGCACCAGGATGTAGGTCTCTTGTTATCTGGTGTGCTCCCTGGGGCATTTGGTGGGCCGCTGTGAGATACAGGAAGCTGGACTAGATGAGCCTATGGCATGATCCAGTGGGGCTGTTCTTAAGTTCTTAAGTTAATATTTCCATGTTCTGAAAATGAGTTGTCTGAATTAATTCCTTTATTTTCAGCATGTCCAAATGTTGTAGGAACTGATGGTCAACAAGTAAGGAATTCACTAACCCAGGGGTGTCCAAACTTTTGGCAGGAGGGACACAGCATCTCCCTGACACTATGTCAGAGAAAAAAGAGAATAGGGGGAAAAAGAGAATTAATTCACATTTCAAATTTGAATAAATTAACATAAATGAATATATTGGAACTTATATGTATGACTGAAGGTCTTGCAATAGTTCAAGGCCTATAAAAGGTCTTGTATAAAGCAAGGCCAGCCTTTCCATCACTGCTACTGCTGCATCAGATGAGAAACAGCAAGCTGTGGAGGGAGCTCTCATCCCACATCTCATGCGAGAGGTCAAACAGTCTCCCTCATGCTGAGAGCAGTTGCATCAGGCCAGCAAGAGCTCCAGCAAGTCTCTGGAGGGTCAGAGGCTCATTGGAGACTGGGGGCTTCCTGTGGGCCGGATTGGGAGTCCCTGAGGGCTTTTGAGATTATTATTGATAATAAACCCTGGGCCTTGGTTTGGGCAGCCCTGCAAACAGAGAATGGTGTATTTATGAAAAGGATCTTTAACTTGATCTTAATAATCGTGAGATAAACAGAAACATGAAAAAAGATTGGAAGTAGATTCAGGACAGGTAGAAAGAGTACATGTTTGTTATGTTGTGTGAAGATGTACACTTTTGGCCTGCCTTGAATCTACTGCCAATCTATTTTCATTCTTCTGTTTATTTCAAGATGATCAAAGGAGATCAAGATCATAAGAAGCCTTTTTATGGTCACATGTTTTGTGTGCTCTAAATTATGAGTTTTTTTATTGTTCTTGATTTTTTTTTTTTACTGGTTTTTAATTTGATCTCATTAGAGTCTCAAAAGCCAAGAGGAAAAGTGGATTGCAAGTCTTAGAGTGAATAACTCAAATGCAGCCTTGGTATACAAGTCAACATACTTGCTATTCAGTGCTGCAACCCCAACAGTGCTCCTGGGGGTGGCCATGCTAGCGACATAATTCCATTGCCGGGCCTGGGGGTCCCATCTTTCAACGGTGTTGAGGTAGCTCCATCCATCATGACCACCCACAGCATACATGGGTCCTTCAAGCATTGCTACGCCTGAGGATGAAAAGAAAAGAGAGGAAGGAGAGATTGGTCAGCAAATAATCCTGTGTTTTGAAAGTAATTAACGTTTATTTAATAAGTTTTGCCTCCCACCCACCTGTCTAATAGTATCCCCAAAGTGGTTAACAATAATGCAATTAGGCAAGAATAATATAAGATGCTAATATGCCCCCCCCCCAATCCACAGATCTCGTATCCACAGTTTCATTTATCCATGGATGCAGGGGCTATGCCCCCATTTCCTACTTAGCATTAGAGCCAGTTTAATCAAGTATTCAAGTTGCCGGAAGCTGGATTACAGCAACCCATTAAAGGAAGATTCTCACACTTTCCCCGGTAAGTTTTTAAACACTCTTAATGTGTGGGAGGTGGGGGCCATTATCAATACTGGCCTCCCCCATATCTGTAATTCCATATCCATGGGGGGAGGATCCGTGGAACAGATCCCCATGGATACAGAGGCATGCTTGTATTTGAAATGTGTCATGTGTGTCTCTGTCTGACAGAACATGTTATGACAAGAGCAATAGCCTACTGGTAGAGCACATGTTGAAGTCCCCAGGGTCAATTCTTTCTCGTTTCACCTAAACATTAGATAATAGAAAAGGTCATGTACTAGAGATCTACTGCCAACCAAAGGAGATCTCTAGTACATGACCTTTTCTATTATCTAATGTTTAGGTGAAACGAGAAAGAATCAACCATCAACCATCAACCAAAGGAGATGGTGCTCAGCAAGTTGGAACAAGCCCTCTATGGTCTTTAAAAAAAACCCACTCCTTTCTAGCTTCCCCCATACTGATGCACCAGTGCCAGAGTGAGCTCCACTACATCCTATGGGGTAGTTGGAATGCTGGTAGGAAAATTGGTCTTCTCCTGGGTCCAGCACAAGTGCCAGGACGTTAAGGACATAAGCCCTGGGATAAGAACTAAGGATGCACACCTATACACACTTACCTGTGAGTAAGTGCCATTAAATATGGTGAGAGTTACTTCTGATTAAGCATGCATAGGTAAGATTGAAGTTAGGCTGCAATCTCGTGCACATTTACCTGAGAGAATGTTTCTTTAAACTCTTTTGAGCAAATATGCATAGTATTGCACTACCAATCTACCTTTTAAAAAATGAAAAGGTGGGGGGAAAGTAATAAATATTTTTATTACAATAATAATAATAATAATAATAATAATAATAATAATAATAATCCCAAAACACCTGGAAAAGCACTTGAACACCATTGGAATGAGCACAAGCACCATCTGTCAATTATGAACAGTCAGTAAGGTTCATCTGTCAATTATGAACCTTACTAGGAACAGTGTACATACAGTGATGATATTTGTAAAGCAACAACATGAAAACAAAAATTAGCTGCCTATTCTAGACCCTTGGGAAGGACTCAATAGGTGGATATATACAAAATCTAGTCAAAAACATCTGTGTGAAAATACATAATAATAATAATATTTATATACTGCTTTTCAACAAAAGTACAAGTTAAGCCTCATTATTCATGTGGGTTCTGTTCCAAGCACTCATGGGGATGGCAAAAAACTGCACTATAGCAAATCAATTTAAAAAACAAAGTTTCTTTGCTGGCGTGATTTAAAAACAGCCTTGCTGACCTTTGTGATGTTAAGATAGAGTCATTAAGACTCTATCCAACAATCAGTCTCTCTCAAAGTGCTTAGAAAGGCTTCACTCCGACCCCTCCCTTCACCAATGCAAAGTATCTTCTTTCTACCTGCTCAGGGGGGAAGGAAGGGCTCTGCTGGAGAGAGAAGGATTGATTGTCAGCCAGCTGCCCTCTCTCTCTCTCTCTCTCTCTCTCTCTCTCTCTCTCTCTCATTAAGGAGGCTATTGTTAAAGGACTTTTCAGTTTTTTTTAACTGATTTTAAAGGGATGCATTTTTCCCCTTCTCCAGGGATCAGCACATTCCTTCTCATTTGCAGGGGCCATTTGTGTTGAGTCAAATCCGTGTATAAAAAATCCGTGTATAAATAGGCTGGAGCTGGAGTTCATAAAGTGGTTTATAGAAATAAGTAAATCATGGGTCATGGGTTCCCTGACCCCAAAGGGTTCACACTCTTAAAAAATGCAGAAGAACCTTCAACAGCCAACAGACACCATCAACAGGAAAAGATGCCATGATGGGGTGAAGGACAGTTGCTCTCCCCCATTAAAGTTAAGAAGACACCACTTTAAAAGGTGCCTTTTTGCCCAGTGATAAATGAGAGCCCAATCCTGTGCTCGGTGGCACAGCTCTGTGCCACCGAGCACAGTCACAAATGTGCCGTGCCGTAAGGGGCTCACCACCAGGCTCCTGCTGGGCTGGCGCCGGGCAGTCGCCCAGCTCCCATGGTTCGGCAGTCTCCAGGACCGCCAAGCTGCGGAATAGTAGGCGGGGGTGGGGAGGAGGCGTTACGGGAGGGAGGAGGCCAGTGGGGGCGGAGAGAGGGCGGAGGGAGGCATGCCGGGGGGAGGGAGGGAGGAGGATCTGCAGAGCTCTGCTCTGCAGGATCCAGGGCGCTCGTGTAGGGCTGCGTGCCCTACACAAGTGCCATTGCGGGGCTGCTTACCTTACTTGGGGGAAGGGGACGAACATCCCCTTCTCCCGAGGCACTTCCTGCAGCAGCCCTCCTCGATGCCGCTGAGCCTGGGTGCCCCAGGCAGCTCAGGATTGGGCTGTGAGGCATTTTTTTTTTTAAAAAACTAGTATTTGTTTAAGTAATATTGTTCCCATCCTCAAACACACACAGCTATCCAATGTATCCCCAAGGCAGGTAATTATCATAGCATTCAAAGAATTCAATACTACTATTTAAAATGTAAAGTCTTGAAATGTATACACAAATGTAACAGAAAATGAAGAACTTATATCCAGAAGGAATATGGCGGTTTTAGCTTATTTTTGAAAACTAAGGAGGGAGTTTGTCAATATGGACTGAGGTAGGAAATCTTATATATAAAGGAAACCCCTTTATTTGTTAGCTTTATCATAAATTACATGGTACAAGTCAGGTTGGGTTAAACTGATGTTTTGGGGCCATGATGTGAAAGTTCTTCCTTTGATGTTTCATCTGTGATGGCCCAGTCAACGTGCAAGTGATGCTGCTGATGAATGTGCGAACCATCATTCTGTGAGTGGCCCCAAACACGCTGCTGCTATGTTTGTGTGCAATAACCTGCCACTCTCAGGTTGAGTAGACGGGTCTTTTGAAAATGCTCTGCAAATACTTACCTAAACCATGCCTGTGAGTTGACATAGGAGGCATCACAGTCCAGGCTTTGGACACAGGATTGAAACATTCAACCGTGTTGGATGTTTTCAGGCCATCTCTTCCACCCACAATGTAGAGTTTGTTGTCAATCACAGCGACACCAAACTGTAGCCGCCTCCCATTCATGGTTCCAATTTGAATCCAGCTGTTTGTCCTCAGGTCATACTTCTCAATGGTCGTAGTTCCTGTTGAAAATATGAATATTAAAACTGATGATGCACCTAAGGGAAGATGTCAAATTTCTAGGGCTGTCCCCAATTAAAGAAATTTTAAGGCTCAATCCTAACCCCTTATGTCAGTGCTTTCCAGGCGGAGGAGGAGGCCTCCATGAGTGACACCCAACTGCAGGATGCAGCACATGTCCCATTGGCTCTGCTATGCCAGTGCAGGAAAGCGCTGACATAAGGGGTTAGGACTGCACCCAAAGTCAATCAAATGAGTTTTATGAGATTAATGATTTTGGAGAAGCAAGTACATTTTCCTTCTTTTTTTATATATGATTCCTGTCTATATTGCAGCAAACACCATCTTAGGAGATGCATTCTCTCCCTTGTGAGAATGAAGGGGGGATGCCTCATTCTAAGAGTGCTTGCCACTTGTAGTAGAGGAGTCTTTTAGAGGCTCTGATCACTTTGAGTATAGAACTTGATCAATAGCTTGGGAAGTCGAAGGATGAGGGAGGAATGGCATGTTGATGCTTACCAATGGGCATTAATAGAGTATGAATACAGTTGGCATGGGAAAATGGATTTAACTTGGAATGGGGAATACACAATACTTGTATCCTGTCATTTCTAAAAGATGAATCAACAGGTGACTCTGGTCACCTTTTTGTTCCCTTGGGCAAGTTGCATACAGTGGGTCTTTGGTACTTGTGGGGGTACCACAGGACCCCCCATGGATACCAAATTCCACAGATAATTAAATCTTCTGGAGAGGCAGCGCAGTGCCACAGTAATCTTACCTGGGGTCACACCTGGCCCTCCAGAGGTTGCGTATGAACCTCAGAAACGTCCAAGACATGACCGGAAGTGAATTCCAGTTCACACTGGTGACTTCGGTTGCATCTGGGAGGCGTTCTAAGCTGTAAAGTGATGTTCAGTCATGACCAGGAGGTCTTCTATGGCCCTCCATTTGTGGGCTTCATATCTGTGGATACTCAGATCTGCAGATGCTAAGCCCATGGATAAGAAGGGCCTACTGTATCTGCAACATAAACGGGGAAATATGGCCCTTCATAGACCATTTTGGGGCAGGGGTTATGGCTCAGAGATGGAGCACCTGCTTTGCATATATAAAGGCCCCAGACACAAATACCAGCATCTCTGAATGTGACCTGTCTGGAGACCTGTAGAGTCAATATAGACAATACTGTGCTGAACTTGATGGAACAAGAGCCTGCAGGCCCATTCCTATCCAACTTTCCAGCACCGATGCAGTCCTGAAATAAGGGAACAAATGTTCCCTTACCTTGAGAGGGTCTCTGTAAGTGTCCCATCACCACCAAGATGCAGCACACATCCCATCATCATGGCTGCATCAGCACTGGAATGTTGGATAGGATTGGCCCTGCCTCAGTAAAAGACATTTCTCTATGTGTGGGTTTTTGTTAATGCTTTGTCAAGCTTTCCTTCTAGCAGCATTTATTATTAGGTGCTCAAGTTGGTGCTTCTCAAATCTGGCACTTTTTAAAAAGCCGTGACTCCCAGTGAGTCACTTCAGTGAATCATTTGGGGGCTGCAGGTGCCTGTGAAAGAGCTGCTTTTAGCCTCTGGTCAATAATGCAGGTAGGCAGAAATCACCTGTGAATTGCCCTGCTTGACTCAAACAATTTCCTTCAGGTCCATCTGTCTGAATAAAAAGCAGAATCTATTTCCTGGTCCCCCTTTCGTAAGAGTTTGTGAGTAAAATATTTTAGCAAGTTTCACGGGTGTACATTCCTCTGGAACTAGAGCAGTGTTTCTCAACCAGTAGTACTCACATAAACTGGTGGTACTTTAGGTGGTATCTGGTGATACGTGTGGGACCCCCAGACCCCCATCACCTGGCAGCAAGACCAGCAATACAATGTGACAAGCAGCCTTGAGTCTCTTAGCAGTGTTTGTCATGTTGCGTCTCACCTCGCAATGTGAAAGTAACTGGTGATGCCACCAGTGTCAGTTACTTCCAGTGGTACTTCCAATAAGTTGGACCATGTGAAGTGGTATAGCGGGGGGCAAACATTGAGAAATGCTGGAGTACTTCTGGACACGATCCTTGCAGCGTCACCCAGTGGTGCTTTTCCGCTTATAGTCATATGTGGAAACACCATGCTGTTTTCACACTGTAGTAGATACAGCATTTTGGGGGGACATAGTAGATTGACTATCCCCCTTTTCACCCCTCCCATCCTCTAGCGCTCTGTTAAATCTGGACATGTGCCTCCCCAAAGAGATAAAAACATAGCATTAACAAAAGTTCACACACATGCACATTACCCTGCTGTACCATTGGTCTTTAAGAAGTCACATTTTCTGCAGTAAGGAATGTGATGATTTCACCATGGGCATGGCTGCCTTTAGGAGCTGCAGGGCCCTATTGGAAACATTTATTGTGCTGGGCCCACAGTTCCAGAAGGTGGCCCTCAAGGCCTAGGAGAGGGGGGTAAAGGGGGTAATTTGTACCTGGGCCCAGAGTCAAAAGGGGGGCCCAGGAGCCCAATGGAGGGGGCCCAGAAATTTACTGGGATCTGATATTTTCCTACGTCCTATGTTGCCCATACGGGATGCTGGGAACACTACTGATGCCACATGGGTAGGTAGACCTGGGCTCCAAAGACATTTCTGGCTATCTCTACCCTCCCCTCACCCTGCTTCACCCCTCCCTCCCATTCTGCTCACCTGTCACCACCCTTCCCCGCTGTGTTTCATCTCCCCCTTTGCAAAAGGGCCCAAAAGAAACTTTGTACCCCCTGATAAAATTCCTCTCAGAGGCCCTGGTACTACCCAATATGTGTTCTTTTTCCATGTTGAGGTCAGAGCATGCTGTGCTTCTTAACCTCAAAGCAGTGTGAGCAAGCACATATGAATCCGTGTTTAATATTTCCCCTGTGCTGCAAAAAGGTGGCAAGACACTGTGTTTGAAATCAGTTCCAACATCCAGTTTCACCTGCTATTTTTGCCAGAGCAAGTAATGCTACTACCTCTTTGAATAATTTCTTTTTTTTTCTGGGGTAGTACACAGTACGGACTGAGGTTGAAGCTTTGCAGGGAGAGAAGGCACATTTATCACCTGCTGTTAAAAAATAATAATAAACTGGTATCATTTTATATCAGATGGGACAAAATATGTTTTGGCTGATAGGAATGCATTACTCTGGTTGTCTTTACCAGAGTGGGGAACAAAATGTAGCCTTGTCTCCAGTGCTTCAGAAGACACAGGACAAAACATAACTGGTGAAAGGCAAGCAGGAGCATAGTTAGGTGAGAACAAGAGGTGCAGGTAACAGGAAGAGGGTTGCAGCAACGGCTGAGGGTCAAGTTAGAAATAAAAATATATGAAGAGCCTTGCTGTGTCAATTAGAGGCCCAGCTAGCCAGCATTCTGCTCCCCACTGGGCCAAACAGGAGGCTTCCAAGCAGACTATACAGACAATAGACCTCTTCCATTGTTGCAAGCAGTGTCCCAGTAAACACTATTCTGTGGCTTATTGCTTCTGAACATGGAGGTTCTAGACCTATCCATGACCCCATCCAATTCCTAGTTAAAACCACCTAAGCAAGACATGATGCAGGAAACACACACACAAAGTTTTAGGGGGAAAAGGGTTAACACTAGTCAACAGAGGAGGGTGGACAGGGGGATGGTCCTGGAACAGATCCCCCATGGATACCAAGAGTCCACTGTATGCCTTGTTATTTAACGGCATGAAGCCATTTGAACAATACCATCCAATCAATCAGCCTGTTCACTGCACGATTACAAGTGAGGGCACATCACTCTGCCCCACATTCTTCTGTGAGGAATGGAATGGATGTACTAATTGTGTGAGTATGCAGAGCTGAAAGTAACACCGAGGGAAGGAGAAATGTGTGCACCTTCTCCTCTGATCGCACAGTGCATAGGTCAGTTAGATGGTATAGTCCTAGCTGGCCCATTGACAAACAATAAAAAGCAAAGTCTTTTTGTTTGTTTGTTGTTGTTTTTTTTTTTTAAGAATTTACACACTGGATGAAATATGTTGTTAGGCTTCAGCAACGAAAAAGGTCTGTGACACCTTAAAGGCCAACTCATTTATCGTAGCATCAGCATTTTTAGACAAAAGCCCACTTTGTGAACTCACCTTTGGTGGCATCCATGCCCCCCACAGCATAAAGAGAGCCAACAGTAGACTTCCTTGGCTTGGTACGAGGGCTCTGCATCATTGACCTCCTCTCTGGTAACAGATGATACTTCATAGCTTCCATTAGAAGTTTCTGGCACTCAAGGTCATCCGTAAACATGGGGCTATTTTCTAGATCAGCTAGTAACTGAGACATGGAAAGGGAATCTTGCTGTTCATATTGGACCGATCAGAAAACTACTGCTATGTTTGTTAACCCTTCTCCACTTCCACCCCACAAGTCTTCCTAGTGACTCCTTAACACATTCTGCTCCTCTTATCTGCTCCTTCAGTCTCACTTATTGGTACTTCCAGCATTAAATTGAATTAATCACCAGTGCAAGCAATGATGCTCCTTATTTGAATGGGGACCACAGGCAAATGCAGTTTTCAATTTCACACTAGAAATGCAGGCAGTGTGTGCTCTCTAGTCTTATCTCTATGCCTTAAAACCCTTCCTTAAGAATCTGCTTCTTTAACCAAACCCTTCCAAGGCCAACCTTGCCTCACAGTACCCACAGTGCATCATGTCTCAATCACGCATTGTCCTGACCCACCTGTGGCGATAGAAGGGGCAATCTTATGTAGGAGAGGAGCATTCCAAGTTCTCGCTGCCTGTTTTGCAAGTCATGCTTGACCCACATCATTAAAGCCTTGAAGATGGACTCTTCATCTGGAACATTGATGTCATCATTGGATAAGAGTTTAGCAATTTCACTGGCAGGCAGCAAAAGAAATTCCTGATTCTTTATTACTTCGGTGAAGTGGTCCTAAGGAAGGAAGGAAGGAAGGAAGGAAGGATGACTCCACTGGAAAGATGACATGCACATACTTATGATTCTTTACCTGCTACATGCAGCTGATTTATTGTACTAGGTTCACTAGTCTAGTTCACTGAGACGATGGTGCATGTGTCATAGAACATTTGCCCATCCCTAGAATCTTTTGCAATATCCAGCATTTCCTTTGCAGACAAGTTGAATAGGAAAGACACTCTGAAAATAAAGAATGGGTTAGTAGCATGGCCAGTCCATCTATGAGGTCAACTAAGATGGTTGACTCGGGCTGCATCTGGACAGGGATACTTCCATAAACCTGCTTACTTTCACCACTCCTCCTCTTGCTCTCATTCCCTGGGTTTGAGAAGGCAGAGGAGGGTAGAGGAAAAGAGGAAGTGTACTCATTTCCCACCCATACTTCCTTTTCCAATTTATGAAATGAGAGGCTGGCATATTACCAAGTAAGGGCAGGCAACATTTGGCATGCTGCCTCTGGTTTTGGGAGGTCTTGGGCGAGCCCTGATTTGTAATGCTTGATAAGTAGCTCAAGGTCCCAGGCATATCTTCTTCTGTGCTGGTGGTATGTGTGTATTGCTGGCTCTGGATGTTGCAAATGTGCCATTAAGCACATTTCCGGCACCCAGCATAGAGTGAGTTCAATAGCAGGTGCAGACACTGGCTTAGCTGGGGGGGCAGTGTTTTGCAGGGAGTTTTGCAGGGCTCCTCCCCCTCCCCTTGGGAGCCATTCACCTCTGTTCCCCCCCCACATGGCTCCAAAGGGGAGAGGAGGAGCCGCTTGCATGCTGCAGAGAGACTCCCTGCAAAACTTAGTGCCCCCCTCTAGCTACACCAGTTGGTAAAGAGCCGAGGAGACCCATTTCGACCATGGTACCTTTACCCGGGGTAAGAGAGCAAATGCTCCCTTACCCCAAGGAGATTCCAGCAGCTGCCTTGTTTCCCATAGGCTACAGCAGCAGCCATTTTGACACCACTGTTCCTATGGGTGCTGGGCACCATAGGATTGGGCTGCAAATCTCTCTAAGCTAAGTGACATTGGGATGGAAGAGAGCGTAAAACAGGGATGGGCCATGACTCGGATGGCTTGTTCTTGAGTCATGAAAACACATGTTTTTTGCAATTTGTATGGACTTGAGTCACACGTGTTGAAAACTTGAGCACTGACTCGGCGGTTTTCCCCTAAAAGTGAAAAGACTCAAGCAGACTCAAATCCAGGCTTGCTTTTGTGTATGCTTGCAACTGATGTGTGTGTGGGTTTGCTTGTTTGCACTTTTTTTTCACCCCTTCACAACTCGACTTGTTTCTCCAAAAGTCTTGGTCTTGAGTCGAAATGGCTCTAAAAATGGCTCTGAACGACTTGCAGCAGCCGCTTGTTATGACTCATGGGCGACTCGAATCAAGGAGGGGGAGACTTGGGACTCAACTCGAGACTTGGCACTGTGACTCCTGCACATCCCTGGTGTACAGGAGCATTTATTGTATATTGTTGCTACGAATTTCTGGAAGCAAACACAGAACACCAACATCAACATTTATAAAAGGTTTTTGACTACCTAAATCTTGTCATACTGTTACTATATTTTCTCTGGTGGTTTGTTTTTTTATAATGGTGGTTAAAAACTAAGTAATCCTCAAAACAATCTTAATTCATGTGTACTCAAAGTACAAAATAGCAAAGTAAGTTCTATTATGTTCAATGAGGCTTACTCCTAGGCAAAGGATGCACAGAACTGCAGCCTTAGGGCCCAGTCCTAATCAACTTTGCAGTGCCAATGCAGCCCCAAGGTAAGTGAACAAATGTTCCTGCACCTTGAGGAGGTCTCCATGACTGTCCCCCCACAGCAGAATACAGCAGCACTCCCATTGGCACAGCTACATCAGTGCTGGAAAGTTGCATAGCATATGGCCCTTAGATACTTGCTGGCAACAGCTGATCTTCTTCATGGCACTATTATTTTTTGCAAGCATCTCTACATTCTGAATGAGTTTTTTGTGTTTTTTTAAAGGATGAGTGTTTTGGTCTTTTGTTTTTCAAAAAAACACAGAAAAAGCAGATTTCTTGGGAGTGATAATTACACTACACTTCCTTTTCTTTGTGATGGTTAGAAAAAAAAATGGAAGAGTGGACAGTTGTTAGGAGCTTCAAAAATAGCACAAGCTGTTGATGGGAAACTATTTCATCTGTGGAAGCAAGATTACCAGGCAGGAAACTGTTAATAGTCTACATCAATAATAGCAAAGGTAAAAGCATAGGAAGCTCTACTGTGTGGACTCCGGGGCTCGTTAATATCTCATCCAGCTGTCTGTTGCTGAGTTACGAAGACTCTTTACCCCTATGTTCTTCTGTTCTCTGTGATTTTGATTGTTTTGGCACTTTCTGGTAGCTTTGATTTTTATTTTATGGATTGTTTATTCATTATGTGTTGATAGTTTTCATTGTATTTTGACTTTTCTTTTTTTACGCCATAAGACACCATTCATGCTCAGTTTGGTCAGATAGGAAATATACACCCTCCACATTAGTGGGTTTAGAACTCACAAATTTCATCATCTGTGGGTTCCAAACTCGTGGCTAGACCCCATTGAAGTGTGTCTGTGTGAGGCCTCTGCACAGGCTTCAGAAGGGCTCCAGATGTTACCATTCCAGTCATGTTCAGGTCCATTCCATTCCAGTCCAGGTGGCCCAAATTGGCAGATTCAAACATTCATGGCTTTTGGTATCCACAGAGGTTCCAGGAACAGAACCCCTGCGGATAACAAGGGCCACCCCTGTATATGCTATAAAACAGTTTAAAACTACCATAGAAACCTGCCTATAAGTCGACCCCACAGATAAGTCAAGGGCAGGTTTTGAGCCAACAATCATGGAATTTTCTATGACCCTTGGATAAGTCAGGGGTTAAACTTAGGGGTGTGTCTGACTATAGTTTTGTCTGATTTTACCGGAGGCCAGATCCTGAAAAATAACCTACCACTAATTGTTACCTAAGAACCGTAGTCTCTAATTTATTAAAAACATAGTAAAAGATCATAAGATACATTTTTATTCTTTTTTAAATTCTGGTCTTCACCACCTTTTTGTAAACACTATCAGAGTAAGTGCACTGTAAACGACATACCAGTAAAACAGTGGTTCCCAACCTGGTAGTCACGTACTCCCAGGGACACACAACAGGACCTTTAGGGGTAATTGAAAAAGAGTGAAATAATGGCAGAAAAAGGCAGGCCGTGCCCCAGAATGCCTTGCAAGGCAGGAATGCCTTGCAAGACCAGCAAGGCAGGAAGGGAGGTAGCTAGTTGGCATTGAAAGCCCCACCAATAGCTAGTTTTGGGTCATCAATTCATCTCTGAACCAGTGATTGAAAACCATCACAGTAAAAAAGCTGAAACATAATATGAAAAGTGATCAATCACCCAGAATTTCTCAGCACACTTCTGGTGCAAAACAGTGAACAGAAGAACAGCAGAGTCTTCTGTTCTTCAGACAGATGAAAAGAGAAAATATGTGATGAATACATGAAGTCTGGGCTTTCATATGGAGGAGATGAAGGCTTGTATCTAAACTCTGGTCTCCCTGCCAGAGAGATTCTAATCTCTACAGCAGTGGTTCTCGCACTTTCAGCACCGGAACCCACTTTTTAGAATGAGACTCTGTCAGGACCCACTAGAGGTGATGTCATGACCGGAAGTGACATCATCAAGCAGGAAAATTACAAACATTTTGCTAATATGAAGGGTACAATTTATGGAAATGGGCTGCCAAGGGATATGCAAGTGAAAAAGATTGGGAACCACTCTAGGAGATCCATGAATCAAATCCACCTTTAAGGTGGACATGAGAACCATGAATCAAAAACACCTTTAAGGTATCTGGTGTGTTAAGCTCTACATACAACATACAACCCATAACACATAACTGAGAGTGTGCAATTCAATTCTGATTTGCAGAATTGCAATTCTGATTTGCAGAATTGCAATTCTGATTTGCAGATGAGATATTTGTAACCGTTTTTACTCAGAAGTAGACCCACTGCTTTCCATGGGTGTTATTCTTAAGTAATAGTGCACTGAATTGTAGCCTGGGAAGGAGGGTCCCATCCTGGTGTTTCAAAAAACAGACCTGCTTTGCAAGCATTTGCTAAGCAGAACCAGGCTGCAGCAGAAGGAAGGAGAATAAAAGGTTAACTTTGGCTGGAATGTCCCTGGAAAGTCACTAAGAGGCACTAAGAGGTGCCTGCCTGAGCTGAGCAAAAAGCTCAGCTGAGAAGAAACTGTTCAGAGTTGAAAGGCTCTGCCCTCTGATTGACCTGTAGATAAGTCGAAGTGATAATTGGAGCTTGATTACTTGGCAAAAATTTCATGTACTATAGTATCTATGGTATGTAATGTGGTGCCTCTCTGGATGGCATCTCCTCTGGAACAATCCCAGTGGTCCTGGAGTGCCCTGGGAATATGTCATAATGTATGAATACATATATTCATGGGGTATTTCAGGGAGAAATGGTGATAAAATGGAGCTAACCACTGGCAGGGGGTCTAGCACTTCCACCTCTGCAAGGAGAGCATGTCTAAGCACATCTGGCACTGCTCTAGCCTCTACCATCAAACACTGGGGTGTATCCAGACCTTGGTTTGAATCCAAATATGTGTTTGGGCACATCCAAAGGAATTTTTGCCTTCTCTCTTTTGAGAGATAAATACCTAGGAGACTTTGATTGTTTGTGGTATGGGCATAAGGATCTGTGACTTAAAAAAGAAGGCCAAATTTCAACTGGGCATAGAATCATAGGGTTGGAAGGTACCCGCAAGATCATCTAGTCCAGGGGCGTCCAAACATTTTGGCAGGAGGGCCACATCATCTCTCTGACACTATGTCGGGGGGCCGGGGGAAAAAAGAATTAATTTACATCTAAAATTTGAATAAATGTACATAAACTAATATATTGGAGATGGAACTTATATAAATGAATGACGGTCTTTCAATAGCTCAAGGCCTATAAAAGGCCTCACACAAAGCAAGGCTGGCCTTTCCTTTGCTGCTGCTGCAGTATCACAAATGTGAAACAGCAAGCAGTGGAGAGAGCCCTCGTCCCACAGCTCACATGAGAGGGCAAACAGTCACCCTCACACTGAGAGTGGTTGCATTGGGCCAGCACAGGCTCCAGCAAGTCTCCAGAGGGCCAGAGACTCACTGGAGACGGGGCACTCCGAGCGGGCCTGATTGGGAGTCCCCGAGGGCCGCAAGTGGCCCCGGGGCTGGGGTTTGGGCACCCCTGATCTAGTCCAACCCCCGTCTATAGCCGGAAATCTGCCTAGATTATCTCCAGCAGCTGCTTGTCAAGCCTCTGCTTGAAGATCTCCAGTGAGAGAGAATTTATCACCTCTCTCAGCAGTCTGTTCCAATGCTAAACCATCCTGACCATCAAGAACATCTTCCTGATGTCCAATCTGAATCTCTTCTCTTGCAGTTTGTAGTCATTGGATCTAATTCTACTCTCAGAGGCAGCTGAGAACAAATTTGTTCCTTTTTCCACAACAGCCCTTCAGGTATTTGAATAGCAGTATCTTGTCCCCACTCAGCCTATTCTTCTCCAGGCTAAATATACAACCTTTTGTTGTAGAGCTTGTTCTCCAACCCCCTGATCATCCTTGTCGCTCTTCTGTGAACCCATTCCAGTTTGGCTGCATCTTTCCTAAAGAAAGATGCCCAAGCATACCTTTGGAGGCAGGCCTCTGATTAGCTACACCTTAAAATTTTGCAGAATTTCTCACCCACTCTCTAAAGTCATTCTGTTTTGTCCCTCCCCCTTAAATTTCTTGAGCATCTTTGGATTTCACTGGAACTAGTTCCAAAAGAATTTTTGTATCAGTTACTAATGAAAACCTGGCTTTGGATTAAAATGACATGATGATGTTCTGTGCAGCCTAGATCCTTCCTGGACCTAGTTTGGCTGTGTTGACATCATCACAATTCTTTCCTTGAGTTTCCCAAAGCTTGAATAATCCAGATGGCATCTTGTTTTTTAAACTAGCTCAGTCATGCACATCCTCATAAGGGTTTCCTTTCATGTCTAGTCCTAGTAATTGTGCCTTTTTATGCATTTGAAGAGACACAAGTGGCTCTATTAGGCCTTCTCCTCTGAAATATTTATACCTTGATTTAGCTTCACAGCAAGCTCTCTCTCTCCTCATCTGACAGCAAAATTATTATTTCCTCTGCAAGGGATTAGTATCCAAGACAGATCCATGTAGGCTCTTAAATGGTCCTCGGAATATTCTTTTTCTCATTGTATTTTACTGTTTTCCCCCAACCCCTGTCCTTCCTATTTTGTTCCCATTCTGAAAGCACTGCTGCAATTTCCTTGCCACCAAAGATATCTAAAATCCAGTTGAAACAAATGTGTGCCCTTTTTCTTTTGGCTGCTGCATTACTGATGTTTGAAAAGGATTGAAAAGGGAATTGTTTGCTCTATTGTCTTGACACAGAAAAAGTCGTAGCTGTGCCCTTTGAAAAGATGACAAGAAGAGGAGGAAGCATGAATGTCTGAATCGCTGCAACTAATCAATTAGCTTATTCACAGATTTGAAACTCTTCAAATTAAATGGAGTCAGGCAGATGGCTCTCCTGCGCAGTACAGGTGCAGCCTATTTATCCACGGATTTTTTATCTGTGGATTTGTCCCAACGGGAATGGGGTGGGGGAACCAAAAGTCACACACACCTTTGCCTCCTTTGCCCTTCGCTGGCATCTAGATCCATTTCCAGGCAGCCCAAAACACTGCAAAAAAGCTCTGCCTCGCCCAGGCAGGGAAATAGCCCTGGAAGAGGTTCCCCTTGCAAAGGAACAGTAACAGTCCTAGAGCCCCTGAGCCAGCAAAGAGGGGAAGGGGGAAAGGGGAAAATCTCTGTAGCCAGAACACGTGCAGCAAGGTGGAGCTCGCTCGCTCGCTCGCTCTCGCTCTCTCTCTCTCTCTCTCTCGCTCTCTCTCTCTCTCTCACACACACACACACACAGGGGCAGGTGTGGTAGCAACAGAAGGGATTGCTTAAAAAAAACCAGGAACTCTTTCCCAAATTCCCCCCCCCATTGAGATGGTGCAGTCAATCACACAAGCAATTCCCCCCCCCCCCATGGTGCAGGCTATCTAGGACTCAAGCAAGCCTTCCCACCAAGCAAAGCATGAGATTTAACCTACAATCGTCTCCTCACTTTCCTGGGAGTAAGCCCCATTCACTACAATGGGGCTTATTTCTGAGTAGAAACGCAAAGGGCTGGACTCTTAAAAGATCAGCATCCCATGTAAAAGAAACTGGGCAGCTGGCAATGGGGAAGGCTGAGTATGGAGTGGAGGGGAGGGAACTGATAACAGCTGCCTTAGTTCCCTTCCATCCGGAAGTGTCAGGCTGCAGTGTATTTGCGTAACTCTATGGAATTTAGCAGAACATGTTTTTTGTTAATCCGAGTCATGGAATGGAACTAACGTGGATAAATAGGCTCCACCTGTATTTCCATTTATAAGAGGGACAGTGCCAGAACATGGGTCTGGCCTACACTCAGGGTAGGATTTAGGCTTGGTGAGGCCCTAAGCTAGTGGTTCCCAAATGTTTTTGACTGGCGACTCCCTTCACCTAAGAGGCCATTGGCCACAACTCCCCATTAGGGCTACAATCCTATACATTGTATAGGGCAGCAAGTTTCCTGCTAGGATTCCCGGGCTGGTTTCTGCAGCTCCCTGGGCATCTGCGATTAACAGTTTGGGAACCACTGCCTTCATCTATATAAAACTTGGCAGCCCCTTGTTAAACCAGAACCCCTCTTCTGGTTCCCCTGGTGGGTTGCATCCCACCCATTTGGGAACCACTGAGCTAGTAAGAATCCTGAGGGTGATATATCACACTGAGTCATGTCACACTGTAGGGGGCAGCTGCTATATTTGGATTGCTACCCCACATTCAGAATAAAAGTAGGCTCAAGAAAACCCAGGTTTACAATCTCAGCTAAGCCCCAAGAAGGGTTGCCAAGTTGCATGCATCCAAAAACCTGAGATTTCTGAGGCATGACATGGTGATATCACATGATTGCCCCAATGATGTCACAAGTCTGCCAACCCTTGAAAAAGAGGGGAGAAATCTGGTGCCAGGGGGAGGGCCAATAGGAAAGGGGTAGAGGCCAGAAACAGTCCAGAAATGACCTCTGCTGCCCATCCAACTGAGGAAAGAAAAAAAAGCAGAAAGCTGGAGCTATGATGTCATTTTCGAGAAACTAGGGTTGGCCCAATCCTATCTTGGGCCAACCCACAGCGTACAGCAGCAGTGGTGCAGGTTCCAATGCATGCTGTGGGCCAGCCAGGAACAAGGCAGTGCTAGGTAAAAAAAATAACTGTCTACCCTGTTACCCCCTGCTCCTCAATGGGGCTACTCAGGTCTGTGCCAGCTCTTTGCTGGCATAAATCTGAGTTGATCTAAGGGACCATGTCAAGCCTGGGCCAAGGGCATAGGACAGCAGTTTTCAAACTCTCGTGGAGAGTTTGAGCCGCTCTAAGTTCTTGCGGGGCAGGGGGGAGGCAGCAGGGGGAAGGCAGCTCAGGGGGGCTGCAGGGGCTTGGTTATACTTACCTGAGCCTCCTGCAGCCTCTCATGGGTTTGGGGAGCCCTTTGCGATCTTCTGCAAGGCTCCCCGCAGTTTCAGAAGTGAAAGTGGAGTGATCTCGCTCCACTTCCGATCCTGGAGCTTGCACTGCTGCCTCCGCCCTGCCTCCTGGCTGCCCCCACCCCTTAAGGGGGCAGAGGCCAGGGCCCACAGGCCGGGGCATCGCAATGGCTTCAGCCTGCCCTCCTTCACCCATCCCTTTTGCTCCCTCTCCACAGGACAAGCAGTCATTATCCCAGGAGAATGGTCTCGGCAACTGCTTTTTGTCCTTGTTGGGTGATTACGATATTATTATTGGAAGGACTAATATTAATCTTGATGATATCCACCAAGATTTCCCATTTCAAGTAGGGGGTTGGAATAGATGACCTTGAAGGTCCCTTCCAACTCTATGATCATTGGCCCCAGGGCCAGCCCATGACCTTGTGACATGTGCAGGGGTATCTGAAAACTGCCCCATACCCAATGATGTGTCAGCCTCTGTTCCTCCCATTCTCCAATGTTCCAGCTCATTGCTCTCCTCCCATCCACATTTCCTCTTCTTCTCTGTCCCCCTTCTTCCTTTTCCAGTTCAGGGACTGGAAGATGAAGGAGGAGCTGTGGAAGTAAGTAGGTGAACCGAAATGGGCACCCGCCCCCATTATCATCTTCTCACCATGGTGTACATATGCGCCACTCGCAAGAGTTCTGTGCATCCCTGAGCATCTCCAAAAGATCGAATCCCCAAGCAGTTGGAAGGATGAAGCTGTTTCATGAGGAAGTTGCAGCAGACTTCAATGACTTGCGAAAGCTGGAGAAGGCAGGCCGCAGCCAGCAAACTCTCAATGGTATCCTCCTTCAGCTCCAAGACACCTACATAGTTCATTTAAAAAAAAAAATTGTTCATTAAAAAAATTTTAAAAATGCATGCGCACAGCACGTTAAGGTCCAACCTGGTACCACAGAACTAGCTGTTCTGATACAGTGAATATAGAATGAAGGAGTTACCTGTGTAGGCATAGTGCACCAGGGCTTTCAATGCATCAGGGTCCACACCTTCCATTTTTATTTCCTCTTGTTTAGCTTCAAGGACATCATTGGTAAACATTGCAGCAAAATAGTCAGACACTGCACTGAGGACCAACCTGTGAACAGAATCTTTTGTGAGCATCTACTTCAGCTCCTCATCATGAGGGGAGCACACACCTTCCTTGTTGAGGGTTTTTGCCTGCTTTTTAAAATGATGCGTTGTGGGCACAGAACAACATTGTTTTGCCTTTGACTAAAACGTCAGGCTTGTGTGCAGTCAAGAGAAGCAAATGATTAAGTAATTTAATTCTCCTAGAGAGCTGCTTCACTTTACTGGGGAATGAAATTCCTGTCATTGGCTCGTGTCCTGCATGGCTCTGTTTTGAGTACTTAATGCAAATATTTCCTCAAAGCAGGAGATTGGTATGGCTTGGCACACTTGGTTTGCTTCCAGACTAGGGTTCTTCAGTGCTGCTGAAGTATTGCTTTCCTGCAATCAGCTAGAAACAAGATTAAAGTAGTGGTTCCAAACAGTGATATTATCTGGTAATGGTAGTTTGCTGTGCCCAAAATCACCTATAATTTTTACTCACAAGTTACTTCCAGTTAGCAGAGGTCCCCTGATATATGTTAATTTATAGGTTTGAAGCTTCTGCCCCATGAAGCTTCTGCTCCATTTCCTGAAGCTTCTGTCCCATCTTTTACATACTGTTTCCTGTTCAGTATGGTTGGAGGACCAAGTGACAAACTGCCCTGTAATTGCCCCAATAATTGCCCCAATGAAGAAGGAACCTTAACTACTGATTTATTTTCACTACTCTTTCTTTTCTTTCTCATATAGCAAAATAACACAATTTTTATATATTTAAAAAATAGAAATCAGTAATGGGCAGCTCAATCTCATCCTGCAGTGGAATAGCTAGGCTGAGTGGCCTGCACTGTATCCAGCACAGGGTAGGAGGCAGCTGCCACACAACTCAGAGTAAAGGGATTTATTTCCCTTTACCTTGTGTTGTGCGGCAGTCACCTCAATGGGGCTACTCATTGGGGCTACTGAACCTCTGCTAATTGGGTAAGAGGCACTTTTTCAAGTGGGTGCTCCTTTTTTAGCAGGGGGAGAGTAACTGGCCCACCCTATGTTTGCCTGCCAGACCAAGGGGCCACTGTTGACACCACACCCCATCTCCTGGAGGGATCTTGTGCACTTCCATTACAGCATGATGTGCTGGCCTCTCACACCGGGTGACACAAACTCTAGGGACGCCACTGCACCAGCATTACAGGGTTATAATCAAAATGAAGGAAAAGAGAAAAATAAAAAGTGGGTGCTCCTTTTTTTAGCAGGGGGAGAGTAACTGGCCCACCTCCCCCCAGCAGTGTCTGTTCTAGTGGCTGTCTGCTGGTGTTCTTTGTGCATCTTTTTAGATTGTGAGCCCTTTTGGGACAGGGAGCCATTTAGTTATTTGATTTTTCTCTGTAAACCGCTTTGTGAACTTTTAGTTGAAAAGCGGTATATAAATACTGTTGTTATTATTATTATTATTATTATTATTATTATTATTATTAATAATAATAATAATAATAATAATAATAATAATAATAATAATAATAATAATAATAATAATACTCAGATCTGGTGCAGATCAAAGCAGCCTGGTGTAAAGCCAGGCTATTTGGAAGTGGGGTTAAGATATGGGCTAGGTTGCCCAGGCTGGACCCAGTCCACCCACCAGCCCTCCCTCCCCCCGCCTAAAAATGCTCTCATTCTGCCCTCCTGCCACCCTCCCTAACCCCCCCCCACCTGCCCAGCCTCCTTAGGCTGGCGCTAACTCACTCATCTCTGGCCTGGATCTGGTGCGGGGAGGTCAGCACGGATTCTTGTCCCAGCCTCCCCGACTCTGGAGTTGTCACAGACAAGGCACAAGGGACTTGCACCAGGTGATCAAGTGCTTTGAATTGTACTCTCAGTCATGCAAACTGGCTTATTTGAATAATTTATACATCTTGCAGAATTCAGCTATTCCTGTTGCAGAATGTCACTGTCGTCCATCTTTAATGGGGGTGGTCTAAGACAGTGGTTCCCAAACATTTTAGAGGCCCTGGAGGCTGCTGCCTGATTTATAATGCCAAAGGGTGTGGCTAGAATGGTGATTGGGCAGCAGTGCCCCCCCAGTAGCAGCTTGTTTAACTCTTGATGCATATAGCCCAGTGTTTCTCAAACTGTGGGTCGCAAGCCCATTTCAGGTGGGTCCCCGTTCATTTCAATATTTTATTTTTAATATATTAGACCTGATGCTGCCATGGTATGTGACTGCATTTGGGAAATGTTACAGACCTGTACTTTTAACAAGCTACTCTGTATATGCTTCTAACAATGACAGTAAATGTGACTTACTCCTGGGTAAGTGCGGGTAGGATTGCAACCTAGGATTGTTAAAAATTTTCCTGTTTGATGATGTCTCTTTCAGTCATGATATCACTTCCAGTCGGTCCTGATAGATTACACAGGCCTACAAAATTGAGGGTCAGAAAAGTTTTTCCCAAGCTTTATGGTAGTTTGATATGAATTTGGGGGTGCTGATTCAAAAAATGGCATCCGTTTTACCCTATCACATCTAGATTTGGAGATATAGTATAGCCTCATTAGTGAATGGTTCAAGCAGCTTCCTCATGAGGAAGCCATGGTGTAGGCTTCCTCATGAGGTACCTGCTTGAACCATTCACTAAACAAGCTATGCGGTGTCTCCAAAACTAGACATGATAGGGTAAAACAGATGCCATTTTTGGAATCGGCACCCCAAATATACCCAGGAATTGGTGTAACGTTTAAGGAAGCAAAATGTGTGTTGGCCTATCATTCTGAAAAGTGGGTCCCAGTGCTGAATGTGTGAGAACCACAGACATACCCTAATCTGCCCTGTCAGTCTCATCAACCATCAAAAATTGCATCATGATCAACTGGGGGGTCCTGGACCCACAGTTTGAGAACCACTGGTCTAAGTCATCAGTGACAGTTGTTACTACTCTACAGTGTAACAGAAAGGCCATTCTTTCCCATATCTTTGGTGCCTGGTTTCCAAAAGAAAAAATATGAGGACTTTTTTTCTGGGATACAAAGAGGAGGTATGATGGTGGTCAAATCTTTTACCTGTGAGCAGGGATCTTGTGATCTCCTGCAATTAGAAGGACATCACAGAGTTGTTTCTGCTGGAGATAATTTTCCATCTTGCGGAATGTCTTCTCTGCGTGATTTGTGGAGTGAAAATATTCATCTGATCCATTGTTGTTCACTCCTGTAGGAGAGGAACAGCTGCCTATAGATAGCCTGTTGAAGAACAAAGATAAAATGAGGTCACTTCTGTGATAATTGGCCCGTGAAAATTGCTAGGCGTCCAAAGAGTCTGAGAGATGTGGAAAGCAAATTAATTAAATTCACCTAGAACTAATATGGGGGGGGGGACTGTTTGTATTTTTTGAACCACACGCTGGGATTTCTGCCAAATGGCACTTCATTCTTGCCTTTTACATTCAACAGATAATGTGTTCTTATGCAAAATTATTTCCTGTGGAAGGGAAAAGGCAAATAGGAAAGCCATGAACATTTAGAGCCCAACTGTATCCTAATTTCCAGCGCTGATGCAATTGTGCCAACAGGTTGTGTGTTGGGGGTAGGATGTGCCACCATCCTGTGGTGTGTAGGTAGTCATGCTGGCCTCCTCAAGGTAAGTGAACATTTGTTCCCTTACCTCAGGGCTGCATTGCAGTTGCATCAGTGCTGGAAAGTTGGGTAGGACTGGGCCTTAATGATTAAAAAAAAATACATTCACCAATTCAGGAAACCATGGGCCCAGTCCTATCCAACTTTCCAGCTCTGGTGTAACCACAATGCAGCCCCATAGTAAGGAAGAACATGTTCCTATACTTTAAGAAGGCCTCAGTGATTGCCCCTCCACCACAGGATACATACAGCTCACACTCCACTGGCACAACTGCACCAGCACTGGAAAATTGGATAGGATTGGGCCCCATGTGATTTGAGCAGGAGTATGAGGTTTGACATCAAATACACTACAAGTTCCCAGTCTGTGTACAGATGATCTTTTCTGGGGGGAGGGGGATTTGGAGGAGTTCTTTTTGGAGCTCTCATGTTCTTGCCAGGCCAACTTGTCCCTTAAAATAGCCATGATGTCAGAGGATTGGAGGATAGCAAATGTCACACTGGTCTTTAAAAAGGGAAGGAAAGGGGACCTGGGAAACTATAGGCCAGTCAGCCTAATGTCTATTCCAGGTAAGATGGTGGAATGCCTCATCAAAGATAGAATCTCAAAACACATAGACGAACAAGCCTTGCTGATGGAGAATCAGCATGGCTTCTGTAAGGGTAAGTCTTGCCTCACAAACCTTTTAGAATTCTTTGAAAAAGTCAACAGGCATGTGGATGTGGGCGAACCCATGAACATTATATATCTGGACTTTCAGAAGGTGTTCGACACGGTCCCTTACCAAAGGCTACTGAGGAAACTCCACAGTCAGAGAATTAGAGGGCAGCTCCTCTCATGGATTGAGAACTGGTTGAAGACCAGGAAACAGAGAGTGGATATCAATAGGCAATCTTCACAATGGAGAGAGGTGAAAAGCGGTGTGCCCTAAGGATCTGGTGCTTTTCAACCTGTTTATAAATGACCTGGAGACAGGGTTGAGCAGTGAGTGGCTAAGTTTGCAGACGACACCAAACTTTTCCAAGTGGTGAAGACCAGAAGAGATTGTGAAGGGCTCCAGAAGGATCTCTCCAAACTGGCAAAATGGGCCGCAAAATGGCAGATGAGTTTCAATGTAAGTAAGTGCCAAGTAATGCACATTGGGGCAAAAAATCAAAACTTCACATATAGGCTAATGGGTTGTGAGCTGTCTGTGACAGATCAGGAGATAGATCTTGGGTTGGTGGTGGACAGGTCGATGAAAGTGTCAACCCAATGTGCAGCGGCAGTGAAGAAGTCCAATTCTATACTTGGGAGAAAAAGTATTGAGAATAAAACGGTTAATATTATAATATAGAAATTGATGGTAAGGCCACACTTGGAGTATTGTGTCTGGTTCTGGTCACCACATCTCAAAAAAGACATAGTGGAAATGGAAAAGGTACAAAAGAGAGAGACTAAAATGATTAGTCTCTGGGGCACCTTCCTTATGAGGAAAGGCTACGGCGTTTGGGCCTCTTCAGTCTAGAAAAGAGACGCCTGAGGGGGAACACAATTGAGACATACAAAATTATGCACGGGATGGACAGAGTGGATAGAGAGATGCTTTTTTCCCTCTCACACAACACCAGAACCAGGGAATATCCACTGAAATTGGGAGAGTTAGGGCAGAAAAAAAAATATATATTTCTTTACTCAGCATGTAGTTAATATGTGGAACACCTTGCCACAGGATGTGGTGATGGTATCTAGCCTAGATGCCTTTAAAAGGGGATTGGACAAATTTCTGGAGGAAAAATCCATCATGGGTTACAAGCTATGATGTGCATGTGCAACCTCCTGATCTCAGAACTGGGCTATGTCAGAATGCCAGATGCAAGGGAGGGCACCAGGATGAGGTCTCTTGTTATCTGGTGTGCTCCCTGGGGCCTTTGGTAGGCCACTGTGAGATACAGGAAGCTGGACTAGATGGGCCTTTGGCCTGATCCAGTGGAACTTTTCTTATGTTCTTGCAGGTTTTTATAACTCTTCGAGCAAATCCATGTTTCTTTTAGCAATATATGCACCTACACTCTAGATCAGTGGTTCTCAAACTTTTTAGTGGCTCTAGGAACTGCTGCTTGATTTATAAATGCCAAGGGGTGTGGTGGTGATGGTGATTGGGCAGCAGTGCTTCCCCCACCCCATTAGCAGCTTGTTTAACCCTTGATGCACATACCCTAATCTACCCTGTCAGATTCATAAACCACCCAGAATTGGGTCACAACCCACTGTCCCAAACCCACACAGTTTGAGAACTGATGCTTTAGATCAGGGGTCTCCAAACCCCAGCCTGGGGGCCAGATGCGGCCCACAGCCAGCCTCTGCCTGGCCCATAGCCAGCCTCTTGTCCCCTGAAAGACTCTAGCCCACTCAACTGAACACCACCAGAGCTGTGCTCTGGTTTTGTCTGCAGGGTGTTCTGAGGTCCAGCGAGGTTGAATGAATGAGCCCATTCATTCATTTATTCACTCATCTAAGTTCCATTTCTAATTTGTTTATTAAAATTTTATGTTTTAATTTTTTTCTGGCCCTCAACACCATACCAGATATTTGATGCAGCTCTCTGGCCAAAAAGTTTGGAGACCCCTGCTTTAGATCATTCAAAAACATTTTTTTTCTTGCAATTTTTCCTTGGATGTGAAACTGACAGATCCAGACTACCTCTGCTTGGTTTAGTAAATTTCATAGACCTGCTACCAAGTCAAACTAGAAAACTGTTGCTTTGAGGAAGACAGGGTCAAACAGAGTTACTCTATATGTTCCCCATTTTGTACCCCATCAAACTACTGTGGCTGATTAGAGGTAACATTATGGTAGTGCTAAGGGGAAAGTCAGTCCAACTGAAGTATAGAAATGATCATCTGTGCACAGCCTGAAAGATTTGCTGCAGTTGATTGAGAAGGCCTGACTCCCTCTTCCCCCCTCTTTCCTATTTTCCGTCAAAATGAGTTATCCTCAGTGCCAGCCACTAACTGAGCATTTGACGGAAACTCATTATATGCCTTTGAATGCCGCAAAGGCTACTGCGTTAGAAGATAAATATGGGAGACTGAGCTCAAAAATTGGGACCATTAGGTAAATAGTGCTTCAAATTGCTGGCATTGCATTCCAGGCAGAAGAAGGCGACATGCAAGAGCCAGAATTAGTGCACAGGGCAGAAAATGTCCTGGGGGTGTCCTCTTTAATCCTGTTGGCGTGATTGTTTCAAAAATGGAGTAGAAATGGCAATTCGCTCTGGCTTGCCTGTTTCTTTGAAGCTGCATCTTCACAGCACTCTCCCTTGTAACAAAACTTTGTGGCATGATTAATAGTCAGCTTGCCCAGGAATCATGACAAGCTCCTCTGCCCTTGGCCCATAAGAACATCAGAAGCGTCTTTCTGGCTCAAAGTCCAACACTCATCAAATCCAACATCCTTCTTCATACAAGTAGGAGATGAAGGCAGGCTCCTCTCCCATCTCTGCCCCTCTGCAACGGGGATTCAGGGGCAAACAGCTGCTGAAATTGCACAGGAAATTTTTGTATGGGAGAGAATTGAAATAATTATTGGGCAATGCAATCCTAATGCGGCCTTGAGTTGGTTCCTAAGTGAACCAAAGTGAACAAGGCGTAAAGCACGTTTGCAATCACTGGCGTCACTGGGGTTTGTGTCACCAGATGCGGAAGGCCAGTGCGTTGCCCCATGATGAACCTCCTCCCATGCAGTGGGCAGGTACTGGGCACCATTGCCCTACCCCCATGGGTTTTTTGGCTACAACTTTTGATAGAATAGAGATATTTCAATGCGGTTTGCTTCATTGAATTTTAAATGAAATTGAATGATAAATAACATGATGGTATTATTCAAAAATACCAAGATTTAAAAATTTTTGGCCGGCAGTGGTATCAACCCCTGTGTGTGTCACCTGGTGCGGCCTGCACCCCTTAATCCCTCTAGAGGTGCCACTGTTTGCAGAGTAGGCTAGGCCAGCAAATGGAAATGTGCTGGCATAGAGAAGCCAGACTTGTGCTGGGACAGGGTAAGTTTGTGCGGCCCCCGGCAGGCTGGCACAGGGGGTGGAAGAAGACAGGGGAGACAGAAATGGAGGTGGTGAGGGACCATTTTAGGGCAGGGAAGGGCAACCTGGGGAGCGAATTGGGCCTGAGGGGGGGGGTAGGATTGGCCACAGTTGTGCAGGCCAGAACCTAACCTGCATCCCTGAACCCCCTAACCCCCAAGCAGTGTTACGTAGAGCAATTGGATATACACCCATGAAATTTGCGGGCACAGATTCAAGTAGCCTCATGCAGCTTCCTAGGGTGTTTCTCAGGGTAAGGGGAAGAAAATCCCCTCACTCCAAATTGCACCCCAGTCTGCACCAAACCTGCACTGGATACAGTGCAGGTTCATCAGCCTGCCTGATCCAGCACAGGTTAGGATTGAGCTCTAAATAAACTATAGCTTCCCGCCTCCAGCCTGATGTAGAAGACTCCAAAATTCCAGCACCTGAGCTTACCACTGATTCTGCATAAAGTGTAGATTAAATCTAACCGATGGCAGTTTGGAAGATACGGGATAGAAACATAAAAATAAAAAAAATGCAATGCCTCTGGGGGGGGGGAGAGAGACATAGCCAGGAACTGACTGTTTTTTCTCTTTTTGCAAAATATTTTTTGCTGTCTGTGAAAATGTCCTCTGCAGGTAATTTTATGTCTCCAACATAAAGGGGAACTCATGTAACATTAATGAAAACTTGTATGATGCTAGGTCTGGAAAATCATTTTCATTTATCATCTCTGGGTTGTTTTTATGAGTTTGGGATTAAAATGAGCCATTTTGCCACGACTAGCTGTCTTGTTGCATGGTTCAGAAAATAGCAAGCTAGTTTGTATTTATGAAGCAGGAATACCAAGAGACCTAAATCAGGAAGAAGGGAGCTGCTCTACAGAGTGTTGTATTTTACATGCCACTCAGATCCAAGGGTCCAATCATTCTCCTCTTTGCTGTCTCAGAAAGAAACCGTATCAGGTGTAACGTAATCATAATTTGATATCTGATCTTGAACTGCATTAATATTCATTGTTAGATTTTCTACAAGTTCTGCACATATAATAGTAGCGTGTGTGGACAGTATATTCTCCATAACTTGTGCAGATTTGAGTAACCTGTGTAGGGCTTTCAGGTGCAGGACGGCGGGGGAGGATGTGGCACCAGCCTCTGCTGTCATCCCCACTCCCCACCTAGGCCTGAATTGCCCCCAGGCTGCCTTTCCCTGCCTCCAGAATCATAGAATTATAGAGTTGGAAGGTGTCTAATAGGTCATCTAGTCCAAGCCCCTGCCTTAGGCAGGAAATCCTCTTAGAGCATCTCCAACAGGTGCTTGTTGAGCCTCTGCTTGAAGATCTCCAGTGAGGGAGAGTCCACCACCTCTCTCGGCAATCTGTTCCACTCCCGAACCGCCCTTACCATCGGGAATTTTTTCCTGATGTCTAATTGAAATCTCCTCTCTTGCAGTTTGTACCCTCTGGTTCTAGTTCTAACTCTACATCCTCTTGCCACCTTCGTTCCTCCATCCATAGGAGGTGCACTTACCCCATCTGACTGCTGCTCTCTCTTCCACTGGTGCAAGAGGCTGGCGCCTGCCCACACCAGCCTCAGTACCAGCAGCAACTACAGCTGGGTCATCATGAAGTGCTTTGCGTCACTTTTGCGATGGCTGTTGCCTGTGCAGCACATGCAAGGACAGCACTGCCCAGGCATAAGACGAGGCTGTAAGACTGCTTACCACTATGTGCTGCTAAATACTGCTTGAATAGGAACAGCAGGAGGAGGAGGAGGAGGGCTGTTGTCTTCATGCCTTCCTTGTGATCTGGGTTCAGCAGTGAAATGAAGGGCAAGCAGACAGATAGCCCTGAAGGAATTCAAGGCTTGTAGCAGGTTCAAATGACTGCTGTGCCTGACGGAGGGTATATAAAGTTTGAGAAGCCCGGATTATAGAATCACCATTGAAGGCAGCTCACACTAAGCATTTGCAACCATTTGGCAACTGCGACCTTATAAATAATATTCTCATTATGCACCCAAGCATCCCAGAAGAGGTCGTTTCACATGCATGATAACAAATTAAAGCTGTGCGCATTGCTCTGAAATACTAATAATCTTGTGTGCTTGTCAGGTAAATAGCCAATTATGACTTGATTAGTTGTCCAAGTCCAAAGGCTATGGAAAGCAGAAGAATTATTGTAACTAGGGACCCACTGCACAAATCCTGAAGAGCAGAGGTGGTGCCAGTGGACCTGATTTATTTGCAGTGGTCGTGTGCTGCCGGTCTAATTATACTAGATTCAGTAATTGTTCACCCAGCTGCTCTACAATAATTGCTTTTGCAATTAATCTTATTTATTTAGCAATTGCTTATACATTTTAATATCTGATTTAGGCAAGAGTGATGGCAGGAAAATGACTTGCCAAATGGATGGCCCAATGTGAGCAAGAATCAGGGCGCATTTGCATCCAGGACATGAATTTTGAAATTCATCTGTAATAGGTTTTCCTTCATAGCTCAGAAAGATCCTTTAAGGCATATTGCATTGAAGCTGCCAAGTCAATTCGTGGCCATTCTGTAACAGGCTTTACTGCACTTACCTATTATTCTTGTTGGCAACCTTCAGTCTCGAATGACTCTGGTATCGCGCTCTGAAAGGTGGTTCTGGCACAGCGTCTAGTGTGGCTGAAAAGGCCAATCCAGGAGTGACAATCCCTTCCACACTGGGAGCAAGTGCAGTCTGTCCCTGGTCTGTCTCCCTGGCTATGGGCCTTCCTTCTTTGCCTCTTAGCCTCAGACTGTTGGCCAAGTGTCTCTTCAAACTGGGAAAGGCCATGCTGCACAGCCTGCCTCCAAGCGGGCCGCTCAGAGGCCAGGGTTTCCCACTTGTTGAGGTCCACTCCTAAGGCCTTCAGATCCCTCTTGCAGATGTCCTTGTATCGCAGCTGTGGTCTACCTGTAAGGCGCTTTCCTTGCACGATCCTGGATCATCATCAGGTGATGATGTATCCTGGATCATCAGGTGATGATGCATCACCTGGATGATGCATCCTGGAGGATGCCGAGGATACCTATTATTATGGTTTAGTGTTTTTAGAGTTGCTCATTGTTAGAGAAAGAACCGTCTTTTTCCAACAAAAACATTGTGCCCGGTTTGTATGACAGCTCATTCCATAATGTTTAGCTGATTAATATCCTTTTAGATTTGCTATTGTTTACAGAGGTAGGAATGTGGCGGCAAGAAATACGGGCTTCTTAGTGCTGGCACCTTCTTTATGGAATTCCCTTGTCTTATGGTAAAGAAGTGTTTCCTCTTTAGAAAGTCTTTTAGCAGGAGGACTTGAAATATTTTTTTTATATAAGCCTTCTGAGTTTTATTAGGGTTGTTTTAGTACTGAATATCTGCTGGTTTTATGGTGGATTTTTTTAAATTGCTGTTTGCATTTTATTTGTGTGTGCTCTCTTATTCTTTTATTATGATGGCTTGCTGCTGGTTATGTTTCTTAATCTTTGCATTTTTATGTAGTATTTATTTAGGTGTTGTTTTTTTTATTGTATACAGGTAGGACCTCTGTATCCACTGATTTAGGACCCAATCCTATCCAACTTTCCAGCTCTGTAGCCACAATGCAGCCCTATGGTAAGGCAACGCGGAAGGACCCATACCTTGACAAGATTCCAGTGATTGCCACTCCACCACAGGATGCAGCACACACCCTGCTGCCACAACTGCACCAGCACTGGAAAGTTAGATAGGATTGGGCCCTTGGTATCCACTAATTAGACTCACTACTGATTCCAGGGTTCGCCTTTAAATGCCTTGTAACACGGAAAAAAGCACCAAAATCCCATTTCCTACCTTCATGCTGTTAAATAATTATAATTTCATTCCATTAGATTCCATTATTCACCCCATTTAGTGGCTGAATGCAGTATAGTGTCTATACCAATGCATTCTGGGGTGACAATAGAGGAGCAAGAAATCTGGAAGTGGGTCTTTAGAGCTATTTTTCCACTGATTTGGTATCCACTGATTTTTTTTACCCTCTGGGGGTTCCAGAACAGAAGCCCAGGGGATAAAGAGGAATGACCTGTAGTTGATGTTTTGTGCATCTTGGAGGGATCAGCTTGAGCTTTATCTTACGTATTAGATTACTGAAAGTGAAAGGGCAGCATAGTTCACATAAAGCAAAAATATCCATTTTTTTTCCCAATAGATATAACTGAGTATTCTCTTTATTAGTCTAACTGGAAAGTTCACTTCTTACAGCACAAGCCTATGCATGTCTACTCAGAAGCAAGCCCTGCTGAGTTCATTGGGGCTTATTCCCAGACAAGGAGATATAGCAGTGGTTGTGAGTGTCTCACTACGCCCCCACAGCCTCTTCTTCCCAGCTCAGACAAGCACCACTACCTTGGATATCATGAAACCTCATGAGGTCCAAGATGGTGACACCCAAATCTCATGATATTTTGTGACAGCCAAAACGATGGTACCCAAATCATGTGAGATTTTAGTGCCAATATCTTGAATCTCATGAAATTCAGAGAGCTCCAAGATGGTGAAGCCGGGAAGGAACAAGTTGGATGGGCAACTGGGGATAACCTGTAGCACCCCTGTTAATGTGTGACAACACCCTAAGCCATTGCAATACACATTGGGAACCCCTGGGATATAGAATTATAGCAGTGATTTTCAACCCTTTTCATCTCACAGCACACTGACAAGGCACTAAAATTGTCAAGACATACCATCTGTTTTTTGGCAGTTGACAAGGCACACCGTGCTGCTAACAAGGGACTCACACCTCCCAATGGTCTACTAATAAATGACCTTCCCTCAAACTCCCATAGCACACTTGTGAATCATTTGTGGCACACCAATGTGCCCTGGAATACTGGTTGTTGAAAACTGTTGGATTATAGCTTTAAAGTACAATCCTATGCATGCTTACCAGAAAGTAAGTCCCATTCTACTTGATGGGACTTACTTCTGGAGTTTGGGGGAGGGTCACTTATACTATTATTAATTATTTATTAACAGTATTTATATACCGCTTTTCAACAAAAAGTTCACAAAGTGGTTTACAGAGAAATCAAATAAGCAATGGCTCTACGATTATGACAGCTATTGGTGGATGTGAGTCCCCTGCTGGCAATGCAGTGTTGCCTTGTCAATTGTCCAACAACTAATGGTGTGCCTTGACAACTTTAGTGCATTGCCCTTATGTCAGTGCTGGAACATGGGTTAGGATTGTGCCATTGATCTCTCTGTTGCTACCTCTAACAGTATCGTTCTCCCTCTTAACTATTCCCACAATTCTTTGTATCAATCTTCTTTGTATGGTTCCAGTTTTGGATTCATTCTCTTTAAAGGAGGCAACAGATACAATACTGGACTGCCAGCTTTTAGCACACGCAGTTTCACTGCATGCCCAGCTGAGGTTTGTTAATAAAACATTTCTACAAGAAAGCCAATTGCTGCAGACCACCAGTAATTGCGCACCTGGGAGCCAGCGAGGATTCAGTTAACAGATACTGAGAACGTGAGCAGCACGATGTTCTTGTCCTAAAGCAAGATGCTGTTTTGCATAAACTGTCAGAAAGGCCCACCATAATTAGAAACGGTCGTTTCCGTAGAAACAGGGAAGCAACCTAATGTCCCAGCGATACCTTCACACTGTGGTCTAAGTGACACAGGAGATTATATTTGGTATCAAAAGAGAAGAGGTGAGTTAGTTGACATTGAGGCTAACACAACACAATCTTGGGCATGTCTGCACAGAAGTCAGTTCCCCTGAGTGCAATGGAGTAAATGTGTATAGGACTGCGGCCTCAGGGACTGAGCTGCAAATCAGAAAACAACCTTGGCTCAAATTTCACCTTTGCTCTGAGCTTATTAGGTTGACCCTAGGCAAGCCTCTTGGCCTCAGTACTTCCATCAGCAAATATAATCATCCTCAGATTTGTTCAGCAGGATGAAAATGTGTAAAAACAGTTGTCCCATAATGCACACTACTTTTTATCCTTGTGACCATGGTTCACAACCAGGTCACACCCTGAGCTATAGTGGGTCAGCCCAATGGTAGCATCACTCTACTTTTTTGCAGTTTCCAAAGGAGAAATTAAAGAGTGACTAAGAAAGAAGGAACACAGGCAGACAGGTGCGCGCACACACACACACACACACACAGAGAGAGAGAGAGAGAGAGATCCAACAACCTGTAATAAGCTAGCGTGAACCTTACCTCCTCTTTTGCACCATCTGCTGAATTGGAGACTTCCTGATTTCTTAAACCAGTTTTTCATGATAGCTAAACCAGCCACTGGGGTTTACATGATCTTAACAAACCAAGATGTCAAATCATTTGTTAAATCATGGTTCCCTGGTTCACATTTCATAGGTGGTTTAAGGAACTACGAAATGTCTGAGGACCCAATCCTATCCAATTTTCCAGCCCCGGTGCAACTACAATGCAGCCCCATGGTAAGGGAACAAATGTTCCCATACCTTAAGGAGGCCTCTGTGACTGCTGCCCCACTACAAGATGCAGTGCATGCCCCATTAGCACAGTTGCACCTGCACTGGAAAATTGGATAGGATTGGGCCCTGATTCAGCTGGGTGTGCAAGGAGGGGAGAAAGGGGAATTTGTTAAGAAGGTTGTTGTTGGGCAGGAGGTCTAGTCTAGAGGGTTGAGCCTCCATTTGCCTGAAGATAACATCCGAAGGTCGCCTGTTCGAGGCCACCGGCACCGTGCGACCTTGAAGCAGCTGACAAGCTGAAGCCGAGCAATTCCATCTGCTCTGAGCGTGGGGGGATGGAGGCCAGAATGTGCGGCCAGATCAAGAAAGTAACACCTGAATGTTGTGGTTCTTGTAAGATAGAACATTCTTTCAAATTGTAAAAATCCCTACGGGGATTTAATAAGCCTGCCTATGTAAACCGCCTTGAATAAAGTCTTGAATAAAGACCAAGAAAGGCGATATATAAATACCTGTAATAATATTGTTGTTGTTGTTGTTGTTGTTGTTGTTGTTGTTGTTGGCTCTGCCACAACAGAATTGGGCTAGAGAACAGGAAAAAAAGTGGAAGACGAATGGATGGTTGAGCATTCCTTGTATGAGATGAATTGTTGATTAATAGCGCAGGATGTTTGGTGGGTGTTTCATCAATGGCAGTAAATGCTGAAGAATGGGATCTCCTGATAGCTGAGGATGTCTTTGTGAAATGAGATGCCCATCAACCTGGAGAAAGTGGCGCACCTCTCAACCTAAGTGAGAGCTGTGTAGGGGTGTGTGTGTGTGTGAGTGTGTGTGTGTGTGTGTGTGTGTGTATGTGAGAGAGAGAGAGAGAGAGAGAGAGAGAGAGAGAGAGAGAGAGAGCACTTGGCTGCTTTGGATGAGACCAAGACAAAGAGAGACTGAACAATGAGTTTGTAGCTGGCGTTTGCTCATCCTGAAGGTGTGTCTTTGAAACTTCTCATTTCTCTTCTGTATTGTTCGGAGTGGGTGTTTCCCCTGCTTGCATATAAATACAACAAGTATTTTAAAAATGCCTCAAGTTTCCAGTGCTTCCTTATCCCAAGGAAATTACACCATCATACCAACAGAGACAGAAATAATGTGGTTGAACTAAAATTGGCAAGTGCACAATTTCAAGTCATTCATAAGTTTTAATACAACAGCCAAGCTATGACTCTGAAAATAAATGAGTTATTATCCCATACTTATTGGGACAGGCTTGTAGTAAGCCACCAAATCTCAACCAATTTGCTTTCACATTGCAAATGAGACTGTTTTTCTCTTATGTTTGTTTTTTTGTATCAAACCCATTTATGTACGTATTCTATTTAGATTTTTTTTAGGTTGCTTTTTTGGCCTCAAGTGTCCTGAAACCAGTCTGCAAATGTATTCAGAATCATAGAAATGTCCATTCACAAAATTGGAACACACTGGAGAAGTAGTTCTCAAACTGTGGGTCAGGACCTGATTTTTGGTGGGTCACCAAAGGGTGATGGAAAGATCAGATAGCCACTTGCCTCATGCCCTGAAGCTATTCAAAAATCAGATACTGTAGCTGCTAATTACCTGGCAAAGAGCTCTGCTCCTGCAGTTTGCAAGATAACTGCTAATTGCCCTGCAATGAGTTGAGCTCCTGAAGTTCGCAAGCATGTGTAAATATAGGGAGATAAATATTTGAAGGTCTTTCTTCTGATTGTTAATATAAATAAATAAAATTTGCTTTCTTTCTTTCTTTCTTTCTCCTTTAAAAAAAAAGTCTGGCAAACCTAGGTGGGTCCTGATAAGAGTGTTGTTTAAAAAAGTGAGTCCTGTTGCTTAGAGATTTGGGAGCCACTGCACTAGAGGTGATTCATCACCTCTTAGAAAGAACCCTTCTTCTGGAATTGCTATAGAATATTTTGACTTGATGTCTTGTGTTCTTTTAAACCAAATAACAATTTTAGAAAGCTCATTGGAACCTCGCTCCTTGTGTTTGTGTCACTTGTCAATGTGGAGAGAATGAAGAAGATAATGATAGTTTATTTCCTAGCCAATGAAAATTTTATGATCACACTTGCAGAAAAATGGCAGTAGTTATTTTTCCTGTGATATTTTCCTTCGAGGGAAATATTAACCTTGTGGGGTAGCCTGTGCTCAAGCGCTGTGTTTGATCTAATGGCGCACGGCATGGACAACTTTCTAAAGCATGAAACGCACTCCGCTAATGGGCTCTGCCGATCTCCTCATAAATAGTTGGGAAGTCAATGATTTCAGCCGCAAAATGACCTTTAATTGTCCATTAGCTCTAAAGTGCTTTTAGACTATGCTTCTATAAAGTAGAATTTTATAGCAACTGTTTTCATACCATTCAAAAACTGCATACTCTGTGATGCAATTTCCTGTTGATTCTGCAGTTGTGCCTCCCATTCCTTTATGAAAACAATCTATATTTTGCTTTAGCTTGCTCAGATGTCATCCCATCAGGGTTGCGTTGACTTTTCATACATTGTCAGCAGACTTTGTCTGAGAAGCCATTTTTCACAAAAAGTAACCAATGGCTGTTTTAAAAGATTTACTAAAACAGAGTTAAAGCAAGATCATATCTCTTTCTTAGTAGCCTCTGTCTGTGGGGGAGACACTGGCTGCCCTATATTAAAATCCTGGACATCTCTATTGATTTCTCTGGGTAGCACTTATTTCTTCTGAGGGGAGGATTTAAAAATGCATCTCAGTGCATATCAGGAAATCATCTGTCCATACATTGAGTTACTTTTCTTTGGTCTCCCTCCTCCCATCTCTATGTTCCTTTCTGTACATGTAGAAAATTCAGAGGCTGACAGTACAATTTAGCTCACTAAAATAGGACATATTCCTAGTTCCTGATAATCCTATTGGAATCCAGGAGTCCATGATAACATAAGGCAATGCAATGTACTTCTGCCAGGATTTAAAGTGCCAACAGATACTTCAAGCGAAGATGCTAAATCATCTCACCTGGATCATGGGCAGCTACCAGGAAGCCATTCTCTCCATTGTGTGATTGGAATCACACAGTGGAGAGAATGGCTTCCTGGTAGCTGCCTGGTAGCTGGTTAGGACTGCTGTTCAACAGGAACAGAGCTCAGGAGCAGAGCACCTTCTTTGCATGTAGAAGGTCCTGATTTCACCAGGTAGGGAAAGACCCTGGTTTGAAACCTTGGGCAGAGTTCAGGAAGACAATGTTGAGCTAAAAAGGTCAGTGTTCTTCAACCTGTCAGTTGCAACTCCAATGAGGCTGCAAAGCCTCATTGGTGAGGGGGGTCATGGTAGCCTTTCAAAGCCTGTGCAAAAGAAGGCCTTGATCCACTCCAATAACAGTCCTGTCTTATCAAAACTGAGTTCCTACACAGCCTCTTCTCGCTGTTTTGCCCCACAGCTCCTAATTCTGGCCCTGTGAGGCCGCTACCTTCCAGGGTTATTGTGAAGACCCAAGAGGTAGGGGGGAAACAAGTTAGGTGGAAGTGGGTGGCAACAGGAGCAGGGGTGGGTACACTGGGTCCTGAGAGGGAGGCGGGATCGGCAGTGGGCCCCCAGTCTCATTATTTATTTATTGGGGTTGTGGCCCAAAAAAGGTTGAAGTCCACTGAAATAGGCCATCTGATTCAGTAAAAGGCAGATTGATCATATGGACCACACACACACACACACACACACACACACACAAATTAATGTCTAGTGCAGGGGTGCTCACACTTTTTTGGCTCGAGAGCTACTTTGAAACCCAGCAAGGCCCGGAGATCTACCAGAGTTTTTTTTACAATGTTCGCACCATCATAACATATAACATTTATGTGTACAATGTATGTTGGTGTACCTTGAGCCCCACTGAGTATAACAGGACTTACTCCTGAGTAGACATGCCTAGGATTAGGCTGTGAGGCTGCAATCCTAGCCACACTTACCTGGGAGTAAGCCCCATTGAGTACAATGGGCCTTACTCCCGGCGTTTCCTCCCAGAGGCACCTGAAGGGGGTTCGGCACTCCGCGATCTACTCATTTTGCCTCGCGATCTACCGGTAGATCGCGATCCACCTATTGAGCACCCCCGGTCTAGTGTGTGCACAGCATCCAGTGATAGGGAGCCTGAAATGGGAGTACCAACGACTTCTCTTAATACCTCTGCATTTCACTGAAATTGCATTTCACAACCTTTACTTAAAGGCCACTTCCATACTGATAACTAGCTCTTGCTTCTCCCTTAGGTAACAGCTACAGCCAATTTTTGCTGCTTATAACAAGGAACTATGATATATAATTTAAGTTCCTTCTAAACGGATTTCCCTACTGAGTGTAATATGATCAAATGTAAAATCTGATTCAGAGCATAGTGGCTTTAAACCAGAAATGTCTAACATTAGGCACAAGAGGGCCAAAGAAAAGAAGAAATAAACTGCCTGAATGCAAAACATTCCCATATAAAGAATATTCTGCTTGCCCCCCCTTTTTACAGTCGAAAGGCTTCCCCAAAAGGCCATCTTGCCAATCACACAGAAATGACAGATTTACATAACCTGGGGGGGGGAACTTATCCCCTGGGGGCTGGGGATAAGAATAGGCCCTCAGTTTGGCTGAGGCAACTAAACAGCCACCGGGTAGGTGGGACTCTTCAGCCTGGGAAGGCAGCTCATCTGAGAGAAGGAAAACTCTGATCCCAAACCTCCACTGCCTTGTGGCTACCTCCAGTTATGGAAAAGGCTTCAGGAGTCAACCTCGAGGCAAAATCTGGAGTCGGAGTCTCTGAGGCAGTTCATGGTTGAACACAGTCACGTTCTGGCAACTCCTGCAACGCTGCTGGAACCAACCGTATTGGCTTCTGCCTTTCCATTGGACCATTTCAGCGACGTGGAGAGGGGGGATTTGCTGCATGGGTAACAGCCTATCCTCCATACATACTTTACCCAGGCTTCGCGCACTGGAGAGGACACCCAGAACCACCATTCAGAGCGTGACACCATAGTCTTCCGAGACTGAAGGTTGCCAACAACATAACCTAACACATAGTCTAAGAATTGCCTGTTGCTTAGGGCTTATAAAATGCAGCCATTGGCTGAACTTCTTGATGTTGTAGAAGGGAAAGTGACAGCACAGAATGTTGGCAAATAGTGCAGCTTTGGAGGGGAAGCAAAAGGATAGTTTGGTAAGGAAAAAAAATTCATAAAACCTACCAGGGACATGAAGGAAGGGGACAGTCATGGGAACACTGAGGCTGGTGGGTTTTAGGTCAAAGAAGTAGGGCATGTTAGTGGAAGATGCATCACAATACGTGAAATGTTCTAAAAACCCTGCGAGGGGCAGTTTAGATGACAGTGAAGAAAGAGGAAGCCAGTGACATGACAGCTGAAGAAAAAGGGTTCAGCAGCCAAGAGAAAAGCAAGAATCTGAAGGTGTGATTACTGGAGGAAGGCAGTGAGGTCCCCTGGAATGGAGCTCTGCCACCACCTGCTCTAAAAAAAAGAAAGGAAAAGGTGGGAGGGGAGCTTGCTGATGCCATACTAGAAGCAAGATCTCATTTAACAAAAAAAGAAATATAATTTAACAAATGAATAAAGTGTTTAATAAAAAAATGAATGGAGTGATGAAATGGAAAAATGAAAATCTTCCACATGCCTAACAGCAACTGTTAAGGTATGGGAGGGCTCTTAGTTTTCCCAGATCCCATATTCGTGGTTTCACTTATCAGCAGATTGGGTCTGTGGGGCTCCCCTGAGGGCCCCCTCCGGAGGGTCTTCTGATCCCAGCAGAGGCCACACACATTCGCTCAGCCTCTGACAGGTTCAGACTGACTCTTAGAGTTTTTTAAAAAAAAAGTCACTTGCATTTTTTTCTGAAAAAACTGGAAGTAACGTTTTTAATGCCTTATAACTGCGGTTTTCAAACTCTCTGGGAGTTTGAAAGTCGCAGTAAGTGCTTGCAGCGGAGGGGACGGAGGCAGCGGGGTGGGGGAAGGCAGCGACATGATCCCCAGGATCCCGCAAAACTGGAAGTGGAGTGCAATTGCTCCACTTTCACTTTCCGCAGGCTGGGGAGCCCAGCAGACACTCCTGCAGGGCTTCCCGCAGGCCCAGGACGCTGCTGCAGGGACTGGTGAGTACATCCCAGTCCCTGCAGCTTCCTCCCTGCCTCTTCGCTGCCCCCGCCCCTTAAGGGGGCAGAGGCCAGGGCCTTCAGGCTGGGGTGTCGCAAAGCCCCACTTTGAAAAGCCCTGCCTTATAAGGCATTAGGAGGCCCAGGGAATCTTCTTCACAACTAACAACCACCTTCAAGGTATTCTCTGAGTCCCTGGCCAGCTGACACACACAAACATACCCCTCCTTCCCACCTCTTATCTTCTTGCTTAATCCTTATCTGCCCACTTATCTGACTGAAAACAGAAGGTAATTATTTCCTTCATTTTGCAGAGGTCCTAACCTGTAACAACAGGGACATAATTTAATTACTTAAAGACTTTATCATGCCAATTTTTTATACCCTAAAGGTCTACGTATCTGTTTTTTTTTCCAAACCTTTATGGTTTTGTTCTAACTTTATTCTTCTGCAAAGTATTTTTTTTAAATTGTGTTAGATCATGAAAGTTCTTAATAAATCACTGTTTTGATTGGTGATGGAGGGTGAGGAACATATGCTAAAGCCTCCGCATCAATCCCACCTTCTTTTTAGAAGGCATATGTTTGCTTTATCACCTTGTCAATCTTGCACCCAAAGTCTGCCCACTCGGAGGCAGTTTAATGATTCTCTGTATGGTCAACCCTGACCTTATTTAGGCAATGTTGATTGGAAGCCATTGTGTGAGCATGAAATAAGCTTACATTGCTACTTACCAGTCCAGTTCAATGTCATCTGCATAGAAAATGCAGATGTGACTTGAAATTTAAACAGCACTGAATGCCTGATGCTGACAATAAGGAGAGAGGGGCACAAAGAGCAGAGAAGAATTAGCACCTTCCCTTCTCCTTGTATCCCACATCTGTGGGCATCTGGTTGGCCACTGTGGGCATCTGGTTGGCCACTGAGCAGGGCCAGACCGGCCCATCTATGAAACCAACTGAGGAGGACGGCAAACAGGCAGCAGATTGGCATAGAGTGCCTACTCCCCCCATCTGTCCATTCACTGCTTCTCATCCCACTCCCTACTGGAAAAGGAAGAGGGGATGAAGCGTGAGTATGAAAGAGAGGAAATTGGTGGGCTAGAGTGGCAGAAGCTGGTACATCTCCAGACATTTTTCATAGCACTTGAGACAGCAGGAAATCTTGGGCCACTGAGAGCGCAATCCTAACTTGTGCCAGCCCAGGAGACATGCCGTCAAGCACATTTGCATCTCCTTAGGAGTCAGCTGGGCTGGTGCATGGAGTTGCACTGGTCTGCAGAGGCTGCATCCAGCCTCCACTGCATCAACAGAAGGTAAGTCTGTGCCGGCCAAGCTCAGCCAGCGCGGGGGTCAGGGGGCATGGGGAAGGTGGGGAGGAGATGCTTATTAGGTGGCGCAGATCCAAGTAACCCATTGAGGCCGCTGCGGCTCTCCCTGGCGTAAGGAGAATTTTTTTTCCCTTTGCCTCAGGCCAAGTCTCAGACAGCCCAACATGTGCCGGATACAGTGCAGGTCCACAGGCCTGCCAGTTGCAGCGCAAGTTAGGATTGCACAATGAAGAGCATAGGATGCTGGTGTGACCCAGAAGAGCTCTTCTTGTGTTCTTATTAATTGAGTTTTGCTCACTGGACTTTCCTATTTTTCCTTCTTGCTCCTGGGGGCTCAGAAAACTCTAGAGCAGAATTTGGTGCACTATAGGAGCCAGAAGAGGGAACAAGTAGAAATCAGAGACAAGGGGTGTATCTTCTACTTGCACAGGGCACCACTGAATAAACAAAACATGCGGGCAGTTCATAATTTTTTGTTTAATGGCCATGACGTTTATTAAGATAGTGGGCTTTCTAGAGAGCAGAACACAATGACGTATGATAATAAAGGAAGAATAATCGAAGAGGACATGCAAAGCACAACACCTAGTCAGGCCTGACAGCCATGAAGCTTTGATAGAAATAGCCTGTGACTCAGTAAGATTCCCACTGGAGGAATCCAGAATTTCAGTATGTGTCACTTGGGGGGAAAGATGGTAGACATACATCATCATGATTCACAAAGGAAGACAGCAGAGGAAAAGTGTCACAAGATGACCTTTACTTGTTCGATTTTGGAACATTAAACATTATTGCACTTTTCACTTTCTATCCCATCCATGAAGCAGAGAACAACAGCTTCTAAAAAGACCACAAATGCACACACAGTTGAAAACAACCAAATAAAATGCCCAACCCAAAATGATACAATGTAGACATAATTCATATTAACGTTGCAGTTACTCTTGCAATGAGTTGTTTTCATGGAGGATGGATCTACTAGCTGTAATAGGTTATAAAAAGCTAAATGAAGCCTCCAGGTTCAGAGGCAGTATACCCTGGAGAATCAGTTGCTGGGGGTAGAGAGGAAAAATAAAAACAACAAACATGTTGCTTTCAGTTTAGGAGCTTCCCAGAGGCATTTGTTCTCTATATCCTTCTTTCTATCTGGGGATCTTTGTATTTCATCTTTCTGCCTCCAAAAGTAACTCCAACTCATCAAAAGAAAAAGAAAAATACTATACAATAAAACAGTACCATAAATCACAACAAAACAAACAAACAAACAAAACAAAGCTAAGAAACCAAGCAAATAAAACAGCTGAACAACAGAACACAGGAAAGCAAACCAGGAGCATAAATGTAACTAAGGACCCAATCCTATGAGCCTTCAGCACTGATGATGAGCTCCAGCACAGACCTGTAATATTATGTACATGTACTGTAAGGCCCACTTACTGCACCATGGGAGGAGGGAATGCCAGGTAGAGAGAGTGCTGGCAAATGCTCCTATCCCCCATGGAGACCTCCAGCAGTGTCTTGGTGCCCACAGGATCTGGTAATCACCATTTTGGCACCACTGGAGCTGTGGGTGCCAGGAACCATAGGGTTGGGTTGTAAGTGTCCATCTAAACAAAGAAGTTTTAACTAGACAGCAAAGTGTTAACAGTAAGGGAGCCAACAAAGGGCCTCCAAGGGAAAGGAGTTTGACAATCTGGAGACTGTGATCGAAAAGCTCCTGTCATGTGTCACTCAAATAGATCTCAGAAGAGTGGGAATATGGAGGAGGTCTCATCTATTGAACAAAGTGGGCAAGCAAGTTCATTTGAGGAGAGATGGTCCCTTAAAGATCTGATTGGCTGTTCTAGTACATCTGAAGCCTTGCCTAGGTGGATGCATGTGGCCTTGATGAATCAAAACTCTTACAGTATATTCTTAAAACCCAGATCATGCAAAAGATTCATATTAATACTTCAGGAAAATGCTCAGACTTTATGAATTGCTAGTGGGTGGGAGCCCAAGAACAGCTCCCTCAGTGCACCTCCTGTTTGGTGCTCAGATGGTATAGCTCTCAGTTGATCTTAAAAGTCCTGGAGCTTGCCTTTCAAGCCCTGAACAATTTGGAACCTCCTTCCTGTGCGCTGTAGCTGTCATCAAAGTCTCTACTCTGGACATCCAGTTTATTACATATCTTGTGGGCATCCACAGGGGTGGCCCAGTCATATGGTGAGGTGAGACAGGTGGCATCAACAGCTGGTTGCAGGGGAAGAGGCAAGAAGGTGCTGGATTTAAGATGTCTGTCACCCCAAGCCTGCTTCCGCGACGTCCACCTCCACCTCCTTCAGCCTGCAGCAGTTGCTGTCTGTATTGATCCTCTTTCTGCCCACTAAAAGCAAGTAGAAAGTGGATCACCCTTCTTCTTACCAGTCTCCTCACATGATTTCCTCAAATCTGAAAGTGCAGGGCTTCTGGTTTTATTTGCTGGGACCGTACAAAGCAATTCCTTCATTTGCATAGTACCTTTAAACAAAACTGGAAGTCCCACCCGTCTGAGTTTGTAAAAATCACATGACAAGTAAAGTAAGGGGTTTGTGTTTGTGTTTGGGTGTGTGTGTGTGTGTGTGTGTGTGTGTGTGTGTGAGAGAGAGAGAGAGAGAGAGAGAGAGAGAGAGAGAGAGGTGGCAGTGGCGAATACAAAAAGCCATTGACCAGCGTGACCTGGTTCATCCACTTAGAGCATCTCTGAAGTGCCCACCCTACTGAGGCCAAGCAAACCCTATCCATATGTACATTTCCGCTGCTAAAATGGCTTTTTGAAGAAAGCATTTCATATCAGCTGTGGCAGTTTGTTGCTGCCATTTTATCCTTGTGCTGTGTTTTATGACACTGGTCACAGTTTCATCAATGTATGCATTTTATTTTGGCTTGTGCATCTTGATAGTTTTGAGGTTGCTAGCCTCTATATGCTACCTCCAGGTTCATACACAGTACATATATGAATACTAGTTTCTGGGATGTAACAGCAGGGGCAGGCAATTTGTGGACATGTTCTGCTTCCAGGCTTTCCATAAGCATTTATTTGTCCAAGCAATGCTGGACTATACAGGCCTTTGGTCTGAACCAGTGGGACCTTCTTATGTTCCTGTGAATCTTTTTAAGAGAAAAGTGGGGATGTATAAAAGAAGGAAGGCCTAAAATAAACTAATACAGAAATTAAAAAGACCCCAAGACTGCAATCCTATACACACTACCTGGGATTAGGTCGAACTGAACTCAGTGGGTTTTGCTTCTGAGTAGATATGCACAGGATTGGGTTGCAAGTCTTTTAAGCTGTATAAAACATATCCTACTGAACACAGTGAGCCTTACTTCTAAGTAAACATGCTCTAGTAGAGCGCAAAACTGCATTATGCTATCTTAAAATATTTACTGGACCCCTGTCTGGTTTAGGTCACTTCTTTGTGATAGTATAAGATTCTCATTCTTCTACGTACAACAGGCTCCCCCTAAGAGCTCCATATCCAAGGGAACTTGTGACTGACAGGTCTTCAGCTGCAGCCCTTTCTTGTCAGAGAAGAATCTTTCCTACAGGAAAAACCTTACTGAAAGCTTTTTGGCATTCTGAAAATGCTGATTGGTTAAGTAACTAAGTATGAAACCTGTAAAATAATTGAGAAAGTTCCAGAGAGGTTCATCTGTGTTACTCCGCCATAAGAACAAAGGGCCTTAAAAAAATGAGCAAATAACACTTGGAATGTTGCAAGTGGGATGATTGTAGAATTAGGGCCAAATCCTTTCCAATTTTCCAGTGCTGGTGCAGCTGTGCCAGTGGGGCATGCACTGCATCCCGTGGTGGGGAGGCAGTCACAGAGGCCTTCTCAAGATATGAGAACATGTGTTCCCTTTCCTTAGGGCTGCATTGAGGCTGCACTGGCAGTGGAAAGTTGGATAGGATTGGGCCCTTAGTCATTATGCCAGCGCCCTTGATTCTTACTGGAACTAAACAAATCGTTCCATCACCATGCACAGATTTATATGACTCTGTTAATCTCTTCAGATTTACATGCATTTTCATTCCACCTTTAATCCAAGGAGCTCAGGGGTGGCATACATGGTATAGTCCCCCCCCCCACACACACACACACATTTTATCCTGACAGCAACCATCTATGCTTATAGCCTGACGCTAGACTGAGATATGGCAATTTACCCAAGACAATTCAGCGATTGGGTGGGGATTTGAAACCAGGCCTTTCCAGTTCTAGCCCACCACCCTAACCACTATAGCATGAGGCCCCAATAGGTGTGAGACCCAATTGGGGCCATTGGTTCAGTTGGTTTAAATCTGGCCCTGGTTGGCTAAGCTCTACATAGTTATGTAGAGCTTAAAACTGGCTTATAACAGGGCTTAAAACCTAGCAGTAACTGTATAGCTTAAACCTAGCAGTGGCTGTATAGGTTTATGAAGATATCAAGCATCAATTCTGAGTCCAGACATTGGTGCATCTAGCTGAGCATTATCTACAATGACTAGCAAGGGTTTGAGGCCGGGGTCTTTTCTAGAACAGTCAGGGATTTAACTTGGGACTTATTTATTTATTGTTCACATTGTTATACCGCCCTTCCTCCAAGGTGGAGGAAGTAAAAATCAGTAATTTTACTACCCGCCCTTCTCTCCTTTTTGTCCTCACAACAACCCTGTGAGGTAGGTGAGGCTGAGAGAGAGTGACTGGCCCAAGATCACCCAAGAAGCTTCATGACTGAACAGGGATTTGAACTTGGGTCTTCCAGGTCTACATCCTACACCAGAACTACTACATCATCATGGCTCTCGGCAAGCTTCTTGGCAAGCTTCTTTACCATATCTTTGCATGGTAAATTCAATAACAGATATATTGCCATAATCCTGCTGAAACTATCCTAGAATTAGGGCGCAATCCTAACCCCTTATGTCAGTGCTTTCCACCGCTTTCCAGCTATGCCAATGGAACATGTGCTGCATCCTGCAGTTGGGTGTCACTCACGGAAACATTCACAGAGGAATGTTTGTTCCCTTACCTCAGAGCTGCATTGCCCTTATGTCAGTGCTGGAAAGCACTGACATAAGGGGTTAGGATTGTACCCTTAAACTATTCCTACTGAGCACTGAGTGAGCCCCCTGCTGATTTAAATAAACTGAGATGCCTCTTATTCAATTCACCCCAAGGTAGATTATAACGGCTCAAGAGCTGCCACATATCACAACTCTTGAGTAATGAGAAGCAATAAAACGGTTCATTGCCTAATCTGATTTTTACTACCCGGAAATGCCTGAGAGTAAACTACATTTTGCATTGCAGTGTGTCTTTCAGCAAATATAGTTGCAACTTAGAAAGCAAATGAAATCACAGAGCAATCTACTGCGTGTTTATTAGGAAACAAGTCTCGTTTATTTCAATGGGGCACACTCCGAGGAAAGAGCCTATTGGATAGCAGCCTCTGTGGTGTTTAATTTTGGTTCTCACAGATGGAGCTGCACTTCACAATTCTGGATTAAAATTTGCTCATAAACAATATTTTTAATCTTTTTTAAAAAAACTAATCTGGGTGCATATGAAATGGCAAATTGTGCTGTTGGCTCTGTTTTAAATGACTAAAATGTGTCTTTTGGAACCACCATTCCAAATAAAGTCGTCTCTTTTGTTTACACATTTGGATCCCACAAATATCAGTTCTGTTTTCTTCTCAACTCACAAGAAGCCACTTGCAGCCTGAATATTGTCCCATTTATCTCAATGGCATTTTCTTCCTAAGTCCTAGGACTGCAGACGGGGGAGTAAGTCTCACTGAATTCAACTGGACTTATTTCTGTGGATTTGTGTGTGTTTAGCATCACAGGAGTCCAGGTAGATCCTAAACCAACTCCAAAGCAAGCCCCATTGGGTTGAATCAAGCGAACATGCACAGGACAACAGCCATTGTCGCAAACAGCAGGTGAACTGAATGCCACTTGCAAATGAACCTCTCTGAGAAGCTCATTGCTGCTTCCCTGCATGGTTCAAGGTTAATTATATTTATCAACAAGGCAAAGGAGCAGCAGCTGCAAGGGTGCCAAAAGACTGCAAGCTCTGTGTGTGTGCGAGCTCTGTGTGTTTCCAGCATTTCCCATTTATCAGAGCTGAACTTTACTCATAAACTCAGAGGGCAGGGATGATCTGGGGTTGGATGAATTGCCTGAGGGCAAATTTAACATGCTTTCCAATGCTACTAAAAATATGTAAATAAGAAGAAATGTAAACGACCATGTTCTGGGGGCATTTCACAAATAGGAAATAGCTTGCACCTTAGGACTGTGCTGCTTGATTTGCATTTATTTCAAAAGAAAATTCATTTACCTAGACTTAGAGCTTCTCTCTCTCTCTCTCTCTCTCTCTCTCTCTCTCTCTCTCTCTCTCTCTCTCTCTCTCTGGTGTGTGTGTATGTTTCATGCACTTTCTAAAATCTGAGTTGTATATTCTGGGGTGTCTGTAAAGGAAAAGATGAAAGGGGGTGCTAGTTTTTCCCTCCTCCTCTAAAGTAGTTTGGGCCAAATTCCACTCTTTCAGTAAAATAATTCTTACAATTCCTTAATCCCCAAAACCTGCAAGAGAAATAATTGCACCTTCTACCTTTGTTTACCTTCGCTTTCCTCTATGGTCTCCCTGGACCAGTGTCAGATTTTAGATTTGTAAACTTCTTGGGGCAGGGACCTGTGCACCTGTACTTTGGAAAGCACACATCGCACCTTGATGACATTATATAAAACCATCTCCATCACACACAGAGTTCTAAAGAAGAGCATAGATCACAGCTGTTTCTCCCTTAGTCCTAAAGCACCTTACCTCTCAACGGACTCATCGTGGTTCTCTTCTGTGATCATCTGCAGTTCCTGTGTGTTTTTGTTGGACTCTTCCCTGTCACAGGTTTCCTCTGTGCCGGCTTTCGGTGTCTGCTGGGTCACCTGCAGCTGTTCAATGAGATTTTGTTCATGCCAAGTTTGAATGGACCGGTGGGGCACTGGGTTTGGGCCGGGCACCGGTGCCAAGATGTTGTGGTGGAGAGGGCTGCTGTTTTTCTTCAGCCCATTTCTGTCCCGTGAGTGGCTTTTCAGCCGAGTCTGAACCGGCGTTCCTCTATGCTCATATCCTTCCTGCTGCAAGCAGCCTCCAGTACTGGTAGAACTCTGTGAAGGGTGACTGAACCATCTCCAGCGAAGCCTCAAGATCTGCTTCACATCAAATTCTTTCTTTCCAGAGACTGACATCTTTGCAGCTTGGAGAAAAGAAAGGAAAAAAAAATAAGAGAGGAAAACAAATGGGAGGGGGACAGGATCCTGTGCTCCAAAGGAAATGGAGACTGTTCCTCTCTTGTGTTTCAGTGTCTTCTCTTAATCCAGAAGAGGCATGTGTGCCTTGTATATATCCCTCCTTTCCTTTCTCTTTCTTTCCTGCAGCTTGCAAGCACTTCTGTTCAGCCCGTTCTAACTGTATCGGTGGGAATCCATTCTGACAGAATGATGAGGTCGGATCTCAAACAAGTAAATCAGCTTAGCACAGGCAAATGTCTGCTATTACACTCCCAAGCTGCCAGGCTTACACACACACACACACACAGAGAGAGAGAGAGAGAGAGAGAGAGAGAGAGAGAGAGAGAGAGAGATAGTGCTGCTCCCTCGCATATATAAGCTCTCCTCCTATCATCCAGAGAGATCTTGCCCTGCAACTTCACTTGCGAATTGGTTCATTCTTTATTCTGCCCACACACACCCTGGGTGGACTAGAACCAACCTGGCTTGTAAGCAGCACTGAATCTCATGCTAAGGTTGCACACTTCTCTGGGAGCGAATCCTGTTGGTAGGACTTACTTCTGGGTAAGCATCTCTAGGCAATCAGGCTACATCCAGCCACTTGGAAACAAGTTTCATGACATGAAATCAATGAGACCGTCTCCCCATAAACGTTGTTGAGTCAGGCTGCAAGATTTATATGGTTTTAATGGAAGTGGTGCTTTTTACTGAGTGATATGTGTATGTTTTAATGCTCAGTTCCCCATGGCACAGTTCTCTGAAGTTCAATGGCCCCTTAAGAATCTTTTCATGTACATTCCAGTACCCATAAAATGAGAAATTACTGGAAATGGGTGTCCTCAAGCGCAGTAGAGTTGTATCTCAAATGAAAGGCAGCATATAAACTCTGTTGCCTGGTCTCATGTCAAATCTGTCTCCCTTGCTCTTCTCTTCCCTTTCTCTTGCCCTGTTTCTAGGAGTAGAATTTTGAAGAATTCTCCTCCATATTATGAAGGGATGCTGAGGAAGCTTGCAGTGATCAGAGGTCCTCTCCCTAAAGGATCATATCTGTGGAAAACACACCACTTCCTGACTAACAGTTTGTGCCTATGTCAATATGACCACACCACTCCAGCCATTGCTCTTTCTCACCATAAAAAGAGGCAGGACAATCAGGGCCAGCCCAAGACCCCCTGACTCCTGAGGCAGCAGGCCAGATGCTGCCCCCTTGACCAGTGGTGTACCAGGCGGTCCTCCCACTCTCCAATGTTCTGGCTTTCTTCTCCCCTCCTCATTTCCTCTTTTTCTCTGCTCCCCCTATTTCTTTTCCAGTCCAGGGAGTGGAAGTTAAAGGAACAGCAGTGGAGGCAAGCAGGCAGGCAGAGATGAGTGCCCCCCACCCAATCTGCTGCCCTGAGGCAATCAGTAAGCCTCATTGATAGGCCAGCTCTGAGTGCAACAATGGCACCCATCTCCAATTTGTCATTGATAAGGCTATGCTGGATAATCAGCACATGGAGGCAAAGCCACAGGATGTGTTCCACTTTATGAAATACTAGCCAAATGCCCATCATTGGAAGACAAGACTATCAATGGCTACTAGCTATAGGCTAGTATAGCTATATGGGTATAGTAAAGGCTATATGCACCCAGGCACCCTTCCCTCTAAAGCAGGTTCCCAAAGCGTGTATCATAATGCCTTAGGGCAGGGGTGGGCAAACTTTCAACTTTAGGGATCCTGAATCTTTTAAGAATTGTATAGAAGGGGACATTTCAGCAGGTGCAGCTTGTTATCTCACAGATGAGAAGCTGCACCTGCTGAAATGGTCTCTCCTACATAATTGTTAAAGGTCCAGGATCCCTAAAGTTGAAAGTATGTCCTGGGTGGTCCCGCCTATCTGCTCTCCCAGTCACCCCCATCCGGTGGCGTAGCTGGAGGGGGGATGGAGCGCTCAGCCTGGAAGGGAGGTGGGTGAGCAGCTCCTCCCTTCAGAGCTATTCCCGAAGGGGAGGAAACGGAGCCATACAGCTCTGTTCCCCCCCCCCGCAGGGAATGGCTCCAAAGGGAGGGGCTGCTTGCCCACCTCCCTGCCAGGCTGCGTGCTCCACCCCCCCTCCAGCTACGCCACTGCCCCCTTCTCAATCTCATTACGTTTTGTGAAATTTGGGGACCACCATCTTAAATCTAATAAAATATAAATTTTATCGAATAAATATATATCGAATAAATAAAAATGCTGGTGCCTGGAATATAAATTGAATAAATACATAAATAAATAAATCTCATAAAATCTTCCCAAGATTTCTCATATCTTGGGCAGATATCTCATGTCATTTGAGTGCTGCCATCTTGGATCTCACGAGATTTTGTGAAATCAAAGATGGTGGTGCCTGGTTGAGCCAGGAAGAAGAGGCTGAGAGGGTGCTGCACCCAGTAAGTTTGGAAACCACTGCTCTAAAGGGTCCACACCAGCGCATGGACCACTTTGGCTGCTGCCACACCATCTCCAGATGTTCAGTGATAACATCATCACATCATAGCTGAACTTCCAAGTTGCCAAGCTCCACAGTGTGTGGGCTTGGTTGGGAAGTGCACAGGCAAACCACCACACACCTTAGCGGGAACACTGCCTCCAGGTGTAGACAGAATACGGGTCTGAATATCAATTGCTGGGAAGCAACGGCAAGAGAGTAATATGTCTTCATCTCCTGCTTGTGGACTCCCCAGAGGCATCTGATGGGCTGCTGTGAGAAATAGGATGATGGCCCAGATCAGTGGTTCTCAAACATACGTGGATCACAACAGCCTCGCAGCCTCTTCTTCCCAGCTCAGCCAGGCGCCAGCATTTTGACTCTCAAGATTTTTTGAGATCCAGGATGGCAGCACCCAGGAGGAGGGGCAACTGGATACATCCCTAAGGCATCGTGACACATATTTTGGGAACACCTAGCCTAGATGAACTCCTTTTATTTTTTTCACCTCAAAGAAAGAGCTTGATAAAATAAATACTAAAATGCAGACTTGGCACACAGAAGGCAAGCAAAGCCTTTTTCTACCACTAGAACTGGTCAAAGATCTCCAGATGTCCAAGGAAGTCTACCAAAGTGCTGCACCCCTCCTCAGCAATTCACACACCAGTACCATTCCTCCTGCTCCCTTGATTCAGAAAGGAAGAGGCGAACAGAATTCTATCCCACTGGTTCTCAAACTTACCAGAGCTGTGACCCACCTCAGCCTCCAGCTCTGTCACAGCGATCCACCACGGGCCTCTGAAACGCCTTGGACACAACAGGACATTACATTCACAAAACCCAGAAGTGACGCAGAAGTCATTTTCAGAGGCTTTTTGGGGCCCACAGAGGCCTCTGGAGACCATCCCAGGTCCAGCATGAAACAGGAGTGGCCTCCATTTGTGGGTCACAACCCTGAAATGGCCCCTGGTTGCATCTGTTTGCCTCCGGTTTGGCCAGGTGGGCCCAAATCCTGACCTGCCTAGCCTTGGGCTGTGACCCAAGTGAGCTGCAATTAGTTTGAGAAGCACTGCTCTAGCCCATCATTCTCTTTTTCTCTGCACATCCTGCTCATCAAGGAAAAAAGGAGGAAGAGCAGCAGAGACAAGCAGGCTCTCACCCTTAGCAGATCATTGCCTGAGACAACTGTTTCAGTCGGCCTCATGGATGGACCAGCCCTGGAAAAGCTCTAGGAAAAGCTTCAAACTGTTTCATTTGGAGTGCAAAAAGCATAGCAGTGAGATCAGATTTTTTTTTAAATTATTATAAATGACAACCTTGATTCATATGAGCAACTCAGGGGTGGTCACTGGGACATGCTCTATACCACCTCCAGAAGAAGCCCCCAAACGGGCAGCGACTTTAGGCAGAGCTCCTGTTTAAGCACTGTTAAAACCCAGATGACACACTTTTCATCACCCTGGAACAGTGCTGAGTTGACAGAAAGCAGGCTACAAAACAGAAACGCCTCCGCACAACCTCATACTTTAGCCAGATTCAGGTAATATGCTGTTAGTGTCCTGCCAGGATCAATTTAAGGCCGTGGATTCTCTGGTGTGTTGTTGCTGAAATGCACACGCAAAGACACACACTGCTGAGCAAGCGGTGCTATGTGTCTGCATTCAAATGCACAGGCTGGGGAAAATAATGCAAAGAATTACAGTTGTCAGAACAACTAACAGGCCGATCCTAACCAACTTTCCGGCTCCAGTGCAGCTGTGCTAATGGGGTGTGCACTGCATTTTGGGGGGGGGGCAATCATGGAGACCTCCTCAAGGTAAGGGAAAGTTTGTTCCTTTACTTCGGGGCTGCATTGAGGCTGCATCTGCACTGGAAAGCTGGATAGGATTGGGTCCTAAGTTGTCAAATATTATACAACCCTCGGAGTCATCTTCTTTCAGGGTCCCTGATTTTTTAAGCTGAAAAATAAATGCTGGATGTGGAGGGAACAACAGCTAATTCATAGATATGGGTGCACATTCCAAAGATCTCCGTGTCCCTTGGATGCCACCGTCTTGTCTCCCTTGCTACTGCTTACGTTCTTAGCTCCCTTCTTATTCCCTTCTTATAGCTCACCTTTCCCATGAAGCCTTTGGCACAAAGCCTTAGTCCTCCCCCCTTCCTCCAGTAACTGACCAAGCTGCAATCCTATACACACTTCCTTGTGAGTAAACCCCACTGAGCATAACGTCAGAGTTGACATGCACAGGTTTGCACTGTAAACTTAAGCTTGTGAAGTGGAAACAAATCACATACATGTTTCCATTTCCCTCACCTTCTGCTGTTGTTTCCCATGTGTCAGTATCTGGGTTGTAAGTTCTGTGGGATATGGACCTGTCCTCGATTTCTGTTTGAAGCCAGGATCTCTTGCAAAGAGAACTTGACACTTGGGGACAGGGTCAGCTTTAAGCCAATCAAATCTTGTTCCCAGTTGGGCCCCATGCCTAAGGGGCCCCCACACTCATCTAGTTTTGTATGCAATTTTATATTAAAATGTGCTTAGATCCATTTGGTCCATTAACTCGCATACACTTTTTAAGTGCACATTTTGATTGCTTTCTTTTGTGCCATAGAGATATAAAGACCATAATAAATTTTATTCCTGAACGCTTTCCACATGCGCTGCCTCTGACGCATTCTCGGCATCACCTGGCAGGACAAAGTTCCAAACAACACAGTCCTGGAACGAGCTGGAATTCCTAGCATGTATGCACTGCTGAAACAGAGACGCCTGCATTGGCTCGGTCATGTCGTGAGAATTGATGATGGCCGGATCCCGAAGGATCTCCTCTGTGGAGAACTCGTGCAAGGAAAGCGCCCTACAGGTAGACCACAGCTGCGATACAAGGACATCTGCAAGAGGGATCTGAAGGCCTTAGGAGTGGACCTCAACAAGTGGGAAACCCTGGCCTCTGAGCGGCCCGCTTGGAGGCAGGCTGTGCAGCATGGCCTTTCCCAGTTTGAAGAGACACTTGGCCAACAGTCTGAGGCAAAGAGGCAAAGAAGGAAGGCCCATAGCCAGGGAGACAGACCAGGGACAGGCTGCACTTGCTCCTGGTGTGGAAGGGATTGTCACTCCCGAATCAGCCTTTTCAGCCACACTAGACGCTGTTCCAGAACCACCTTTCAGAGTGCGATACCATAGTCTTTTGAGACTGAAGGTTGCCAACAACTAATAAATTTTATTGATATCTCTATGATCCTACAGACCTTGGCTGTGAACCTGGAGTACTGCAAAAAATAAAAAATGTTTCCAGCTGGACCCGGCAGCTCCTAAGGCTGGCCTTGCTTGGGGGCAAACCCAAGTCTATGAACACATTTCACCACCTGCACAATGGCAGAGTGATTGCAGCATTTGCAGTAGGTGGGTAAGGCACTTCAGCCTCCTCTATCCTACCCCCTCTCCTCATCTATGTTGTTTTCTCTGACAACATCCTACCCAGATGATTTTCCCTACAACACCACCTCTTCCAGTCACCCATAGAGACCCTCAGGTGCAAACAGAGGGGTTGAGTAGATGCTGTTACAACGTGGCAGCCTGGAGAAAGCTTCAGTACCCTTCCTGCCCATGCATTGTTCCTGCCCCTCTGTGGTCTCTGCAGCACCCTGGCTTCCCACACTGGTCTGTTGCCAAGCAGCTGCTTAGGACCTATATCTTGCAGATATCTTTTTCGGCCTGGCGTCCCATGGGATCAGGCTGGAAAGTGGCATACTTTCATTATCCAACTACCAAGAATTATACCTGTGACATTTCAAAGTACTTTGAAAAGGCTTTTGTTAGGGAAAAAAAAAAAAGTTCTAATTCTTTCTTACACACACAGCGAGGGAGAGAGAGAGAGCCCGGAGATTTTTTTTTTCTTTTCTTTTCTTTTTTTTAAGCAGGAAAGGAGAGCATTCAGTTTAGACATTTGTATCTTATTGCAAACTGAGCAAATGTCACATTTCTTTTTGCAGACTCGCCATTTAAGTTGCTTGTTAAGGAAATACCAGAAAAACGTCATGCAAGCAGGGTTGCTCCAGAAATCCTAAAACATTCTGCACTGTTTTTTCATTCTGATATGAACCAATATGTGGGGCCACTGTGCTGTGGCACATTGGTTTGCCATAAATGGTCTGCTGGTGTGTCATGGGAGTTTGGGGAGGGTCATTTTTAGTAGGGCCATTGGGGGATGTGAGTGCCCCATTGATAGTGCAGTGTACCTTGTCAAATGCCCAAAAACTGATGGTGTGCCTTGACAATTTTAGAAGTTTGTCAGTGTTCTGTGAGATGAAAAAGGTTGAAAATCACTTCCCCAGATGATCACATCTTTTTATTTAATTTTTTATTTACTGCATTTTTATTCCACTTTTCTCCCCATACAGGGACCCACACTATACGATGCAATAACATTTCACATCATAGGAATCCCAGTGATGAGGGCACCTGTATGGAAAGTGTGTCTGTAGGTAGAGTCACTTCATCTACAAAATGGATTGAAGTGGTTGGTTCAGCTGGCAGATTTCTGGGAGCCCTATCTCCTACTCCTCTCCCCATGCTTGCTGGGTTATGAAAAGGGTGATGGAGCAAAAGAATGGGTTATGATGGGTTATGAAAGGAAAAAGGTGATGGAACAAAAGAAGAAGTGGAGCAGAGGAGAGTGGTGGACTCCTAGGAGACTCTCTTGCCCAACACTTTCTTTCAGACTTCCACTATTTGCTCCTCTTTATTTTCAAATCCATGAAGTGTGAGAGGAGAAGCAGCAGCCACTGAGTAAGGGAAGGCAGAATTTGGTGTCCTGTCTCAGGTGTGAGATCTTGAGCTGGTTGTTTTTTACAAGCACATGGTACGCTTTTAAGTATTCACTTAGAACAAAACTAGGTATGAATCAGTCACATCATTAACCCCAGCATGCTTCTTTTTCTTGTATGACTAGAGTACAGTATAGGGATCATTATCTGGACTGGGACAATGTCACCTATCTAGCCCCCTTTCCATCTTCCCCCAGAGAGGGGAAAACTTATTGGGGAAGGGGATAATGGGAAGCAGGAAACACTACAATGCAGAACAGGCATCATTTCCTTACAGAGATCATGGGTTTTACAGCTAGAAAACCACATCCCATGATCACACATTGCATAATTTGCAACTAAAAAGGCAGCTCAATTGTTTGGAGGCTTCACAAAAGGGGATTCACATGTCTCTGTCCAAGGATGCTCAAGTTGGTCCCTCCAAAGAAACAGGTGCATTTGAAGAAGATGAAGTACTGACTGAAAAATGTGGTCAGGTTGGAGCGTTCCAGAGTTTGGAAAATATCTTCACTGCTGAAATACCCCTTATCTCATCTTTTTGAAAGGCAGATGTACAAAAGTCCCATTTCAGTTTTTCTAGCAATCAGGGTTCCTTGGACAAAACATTCATCACACTTAGCACTTTCTAGATCCCGTGAAAATTCCCAAACAGGAATTAATAACCCAGCAGTGAGTCAATGAGATTCATCCATTTTTTCCAGGTATACAGTGATATGCATTTTCTGGGAAGATGCAAATACCTTGAAACACTGTTGAAAGACAAACTGTTCCCCCACTTCCCCATGTACACCAGAGATGTCTGCTTTTGTGTTTGTTTTTTTCCCCTAAACCTTAACAAAGCAAAAATTGTCAAGTGCTTGAAGAATGGATGTGATGCAGAATTTACCCCTCAAGCGTATTAGTTGCTAGATACAGCACTTTGTACACTGAAGCAGAGTTTTTTCTGAGACTTGTACACCACCCATGACACATTTCTTTCTGCCAGCTACCCTGGGCGGCAAGCAATTACATTTTTCATAAATGAGTTACGTCCACATGCAACACTGGCCCGTTTCGCTGGGATATTGGGTCCCCATCACTTGATTTATGACCAAATATTTGAGTTGATTGGTGTGAACACAGCTCATTTCCATATTTTCAGCCAATTTCCTGTATCCGTGTTGTCTTTACACTTGAGCAATAGCTTCTTTCTCATATAGCTATTTCCCAGCAGCAATTTGTTTAGGAGAAATGACTGGAGCTGTGAAAATCATCTTTGCTGTCTGTTGGTGTCAACCCTTGAGCGGCTTCATACCTTGAAGAAGGCATGTTCCTCTTTTCTTTTGTTTGATATTCTGCATTTTTAGTGTATAGCAAGAGTAAACGTAACAGAAGTCTTAAATATTGTAGTATAGAACAAAATTCAGTGATACTGACAGAGTTGCAAAAGAGTAACAGCCCAATCCTGCACTCCCGTAGCACGTGGCTGCGACGACACCGAAAACGGCTGCCGCTGCATCCAGAGCGCCCACAACAGCCGCGGGTGGCACCTCAGCAGAAGGGGACTTCCGAAAGTGAGGTAGCACCACAATGGGGCTACTCGATTCACCACCAACCAAAAGGTCGGTGGTGAGGGAAGAGCGTTCGTGTAGGGCGTCGAGCCTGCATTCCTCCCTGCCTCCCCACTCCCTTCCCCCAGCACGCCTCCAGCCCACACTCTTCCCACCCCCTCCCCGCCTTCCCCCTCCCTGGAATGCCTCCTCCTCGCCTTCCCCCTGCCCCTGCTTTCCTCTTCACGACTTGGTGGTCCGTGCTAGTGCCGAGCAGCAGAGGCCGTGCACCCGCCCAGCGCCAGTCAGTGCTGGGCTAGCACAGACGCCCGCACAGTATTAGGCCTTGCAAACATGCCATACAGAGCACGCTGACGGTAAGCTGGTTTGTCGAGCCCGGGATTGGCCTCTGAGACAAATAGCTTTATATAGCACTATAAGTAGGGAAAAAATTCCTACAAGTACTATACTCACCTTGGTCATGAAAAAGGTTGAAAATCACTGCCCCAGGTTATCACATCTTTTTATTTAACTTTTTATTTACTGCATTTTTATTCCACTTTTCTCCCCGTACAGGGACCCACGCTATACGATGCAATAACTTTTCACATCGTAGGATGTGAAAGTGATGAGGGCACCTGTCTGAAAAGTGTGTCTGTAAGTAGAGTCAGTTCATCTACAAAATGGTCCCAGCCAACCAGAAAATAACTTAGCTCAGCGTTTCTCAAACTGTGGGTCGGGACCCACTAGGTGGGTCCCCATTCATTTCAATATTTTATTTTTAATATATTAGACTTGATGCTGCTGTGGCATGTGACTGACTTGGGGAACTGTTACAGATCTGTACTTTGAACAGACTGCTCTGTATATGCTTTTAACAATGATAGTAAACGGGACTTACTCCTGGGAAAGGGTGGGCAGGATTGCAGCCTAGGATTGCTGAAAATTTTCCTGCTTGATGACATCACTTCTGGTCATTAGATCACTTCTGGTGGGTCCTGACAGATTCTCATTCTAAAAAGTGGGTCCCAGTGCTAAAAATGTAAGTACCACTGACTTAGCTGATTGGGGGTTTGTTATTTTTGCTTTCGGTTGGCTGAAAAGTTGCCATCTCCCCATAGAGAACCAGAGGGTCAAGGAGAAAATTTTTAGAATTTTCCTCATATGGAGGAGCTTTCATTTGTCTGGATTCCCACTGTTCAGAGCGGTCCTCACCTCTGGTCCTTGTGGGCCATCTTGCAGAGCCCTGACAGTTGGTGGTCTTTGCCGAGGCCTGACTGGGCCCATCACTGGGTGGCAGAGGCATAGTGTCCCTCCTGGAACAGCAACACAGTTGCCGCTGGGCTTGCTGGGCAAGCCAACCTGGCTAACTTGATTGGTGCCTGTTGCAGCAACCACCCCAGGCCCGCTGTGAGGAACCTGGGCTGCAGGTGGCCCAACTCCCACCAGATACCGGCTCAACTATGCAGCCATGCAGCTGCAGGCTGGCAAGACATCCAGGTAGGGAGAGGAGGCTCCTTTCAGGATCAGGGCCTGTGAAGGGAGCAATACTTACACCAGTGCAAGGGCAGAAAGGGGGTGGGATGGAGACCAAAGGGACCTGTTTACAAAGATTTCCCAGTAGCTGATGAGATGCTCAGTAAAGGGTAAGCATCTGCCCAGTGAGGGGGGCTGCCTGTGAGCCCCAGAAGGCAGAGGAAGGAGCTGGGTGGCTTAACCCCCTCCTCTGCCCATATCTGAGGCTGCTTGGGCTCCACTCTGCACTCCTGAGCAAGGCCCTCAGTCTCCATCTTGTACGCCTCTCCCTTGCTGTCCGCAGCATCCTTGGCCAAAGGCCCAGCACTGACCACCTTGACTGTACACCCTCCTTAAGCCTGAAGCTGAGGAACAGCTTTACTTCCTCTTCTGCTTGCAAGAACTAAGCAATGCCCCGTTGCAGTTCTAAGGAGTTCACTTGTCATTTGACTTCTAGTAAATAGCACCTGTAAGTGTAAAGGTGTCTCCACTTTCTGTTCTGGCCTCAGTGCTGTGATCTTTTTTTTTTTTCATAACTTGTCATTTCTAGTATCAAAATTTACTGGATTTTAAGCTGTGTGGAAAGCTTCTAACATCCCCTAAACCAGAATTACCAGGAATGTTTGGCATTCATCAGTATGGATTTTCATCAAATTGCCTCACTGAATCTCTTGACAGTATAAGAACATGTGCCCAAGGTCAGGCTCTGATACGACTGGTTTTTGTGTCCGAGGTACTCAGCCTACTGCTGAAATAAGCCCCTTTACCCAAGGAAGATGCCAGTCAAAGTGCACCTACATCTACTGATCTTTGACAAATGGTGACTATGCAAAGGGATCTGAAGGCCTTAGGAGTGGACCTCAACAGGTGGGAAACCCTGGCCTCTGAGCGGCCCGCTTGGAGGCAGGCTGTGCAGCATGGCCTTTCCCAGTTTGAAGAGACACTTGGCCAACAGTCTGAGGCTAAGAGGCAAAGAAGGAAGGCCCATAGCCAGGGAGACAGACCAGGGACAGACTGCACTTGCTCCCAGTGTAGAAGGGATTGTCACTCCCGAATCGGCCTTTTCAGCCACACTAGATGCTGTTCCAGAACCACCATTCAGAGCGCGACAACAGACTATGCAAAATGAGTCTTTCTACTGTTTGGTGTTGCCTGGTTTGGAAATGTCTAGTTAAGGATGTTGCAGTAAGGGGCCTGAGTTGGAGCCCTGAGTAAGAAAACAAGATTTTTTTTTAGGTTTTGGAACAGGGTATTTCCTTTTGAGCAAGGGTATTATTGTACCTCGGGGGGAGGGGGAGGAATGGATGCTGGTTAGGGTTGTCACTCTTGCCCATGTGTTTGCTTGCATCCCACCTGCCAAGGAGAAGGGAGTAAAGAGCAAGGACTGTAATCAGAGACGTCACTAGGGTTGGCATAACCTGGTACAAGAATTCATTGCCTCACCCCCATGATTGACCTCCTCCTGTACCAGACCATACAGAATAAATTGCAATATTATACACGCAACCTAAATGCAGTGGCTTCATTAGGGTTGGTGCAACCCCTGTTAAAGTTACTTAACTTTTATTTATTTATTTTATTTATTTATTTATAAATATTTATAAATAAAATTTATTATTTATAAATAAATAACTTTATTTTAATAGATAACAGTAACTTATGATAACAGTAACTTATTTATAAATTTATTTGTAAAGTTATTTATTTATTTTATTTAACTTATGATAACAGTAACTTATTTATAAATTTATTTGTAAAGTTATTTATTTATTTTAATATATAACAGTAAAGGTCACCCAACAAATCAGCAACCAACAAAAAAGCCAGTAGACACCTTAGTGTCACACTAGAATAAGAGTTCTAGTATTAGCTCTGATACATGGAAATGAGAGCTAACTCATACATACATATATATTTATTTTAATATATAACAGTAAAGGTCACCCAACAAATCAGCAACCAACAAAAAAGCCAGTAGACACCTTAGTGTCACACTAGAATAAGAGTTCTAGTATTAGCTCTGATACATGGAAATGAGAGCTAACTCATACATACATATATATTTATTTTAATATATAACAGTAAAGGTCACCCAACAAATCAGCAACCAACAAAAAAGCCAGTAGACACCTTAGTGTCACACTAGAATAGGAGTTCTAGTATTAGCTCTGATACATGGAAATGAGAGCTAACTCATACTGACACCTTATGGGTTCCATGCTGTGTCATAATAACACGTCATTGGCTCTCAGACCAATCCATCTCATTGGTCAGTTTTGAATTAAGAAAATCCACTTTTTGTTACATAAGGTAGTTGTGTTTTCTTTTCCTGGTTAATTGGTCATAACTTTTGATAGAATACAATTAATTCAGTGCAGTTTGTTTCATTACATTCTGCATGACATTACCTTTCCAATGATAGAGGTATCCTGGCATGCACAAGAGACAGTACAGCCTACCTTTGAATAAAGTTACTCACCTTGAGCACCAAGTTGCTGCAGTAAGTTCATTATGTATTCATTATGTATTATCAATGGTGGTGCGCCCCTGTGGAATTCCTGCTCCCTGGAATTGAGAACAGCTCCCTCTCTAGAGTTCTTTCGATGGAGTCTTAAGAACTTTTTATTCAGGGAAGTCTTTTTATGCTGACATGGGGGCGGCGGCTGGTGCTTCTTAATGAACGTATTTTAATCAGGATCAAAGTTTTGTTGTGTTTTATTGTTTTATCATATATATCATTGTTTTTAGTATTGTTTTATTTGTAAGCTGACTTGAGTGCCCTTAGCTAGGTAGAAAGGCAGGGTATAAATTCTATAAATAGATAAATATTCCATCTGACCATGCCTTAAACCTCTGCCATGTCCTACCCCACACCGTATGATGTCAACCTCGGGAGGAGGTGGAGCAAGGGCCCCCCCCCTTACAAGATCCAATAATTGACCCACTGAATTTCAGCAGGTCACAATCCACCTTGAAAAGTCTTCTGCTCAAGCCACAAATGAAACAAATCTATGCTTGTTTCAGTGGACAGGAGATCATTTCCACAGGATTGTCCCCACTGCCAACAATTCTGAAATTATCTAACTGATAATTGCCTTGCACACTGTATAGAGGAACTCAAGGTTTTATGCATTGTGTAGAAGCCAAGGTTTGAACACAGAGCCACTTAAATCCATCTGTCTATTCTGCTGACACCAATAAGCACTGGTAGACAAATAATCTTCTCTTCTACTGCAAGATCACATTTTGTATGCTAGAGAAGGACTTGTGGGTTTTGGTTTTGCTTTTTCTGTCCAGTTCAATCTCATCAAATTTAGACTACAGAACTATCAGCCCCACAATAAAACACAAAGAGAATGGCTTTTTCCCTGTTATCTAAGGGGAGTGTTTACACTGCAAAAAACTGTTAGCTTTGTCTTCATATCTGGTACAAGCTGTAGAATATTTCCAGGGCAAACAGATGGTTCTCTTTGAAACAAACATTTTATCGTTCAAATGATTCACAGGTCAAGAGGGTCCTAGATTGCTCTTGATAGTCTGTATCTCGGCAAGGAGGTTGAATTGCTCTCTGCCACTTCATGTGTGGCTGGTGTGGGCTACTCATCAGCCCTGGGCAGTTTGTGATCTAGTAAATGCTCCTGGTCTCTATGTTGTAACTGCCCTATGTGCTTGGCAAGCATAGCTGTGTAAGAGATGCAACAGTGAAGAACCTAGGAAAGGAAGCACGTACAGGAAGTGAGAGGTACAGGACCATCTCTCCCCACCAGCTAATAATGTAGTGGCTTTCGACTGGAATGGTGTTGAGTGGTGGAGTGGCCATTGGTGTTTACAAAAGGTCCGCTGGTGTGATGCAAAAGTTCAGAGCACAGCAGTTGTAAATCTCGTCCAGATTCTGTGGCACTGTTTTTAGGGCAACTCTCTGTAATTACATATTGCCCATCTTCCTCTGCTGGTAGAAAGAGGGACAGACAATGTGTTACTAAAGGCAGTTGCCCTAGACCTAGAGCCACAGAACCAGGAATAGTCTCCCAGAAGCTGGAAGTAACATCCATGTTGGCATCCTTCCGTCTCAGAAGACTATGGTATCACGCTCTGAATGGTGGTTCTGGAACAGAGTGTCCTCTCCAGTGCGCGAAGCCTGGGTAATGTGGATATGGAGGATAGGCTGTTACCCATGCAGCAAATCCGCCCCTCTCCACGCCACTGAAATGGTCCAACGGAAAGGCAGAAGCCAGTACGGTTGGTTCTAGCGGCGTCGCAGGAGTTGCCAGAACGTGACTGTGTTCAGCCATGAACTGCCTCAGGGACTCCGGCTCCGGATTTTGCCTCGAGGTTGACTCCTGAAGCCTTTTCCATAACTGGATGTAGCCACAAGGCAGTGGAGGTTTGGGGTCAGAGTTTTCCTTCTCTCAGATGAGCTGCCTTCCCAGGCTGACGAGTCCCATCTACCCGGTGGGCTGTTTAGTCGCCTCTTACGACAAGTACAGCCAAACTGAGGGCCTATTCTTATCCCCCAGCCCCCAGGGCTAGGAAGTGACATCGCAAGAGGCAAAGGCCATAGAGGTCAGTGTGAGAAGAAAAATGTTGAAAATAGGTATAATAATACAATCTAGCATCTGTGTGTCATGATAAGGGGGAGGTGGAGAAAGAAGGGTTCCAATGAAATCCGAAAGCCTCAACCCCTGACTTCCCCCATGGTAGACACATCAAGGTCCTCTCTTCTGGTTTTCTATAAACAACATATAAGGGGCTGCCGCTAGATTTGGCAGTCAGATGCATCCAAAAACCTGACATGATAGGTGGCTCCACAGGTGGGGCCTGTAGGGCATGTGACAAAGGTTCAAGCCCATGCATGGGTCCAAAACCACACCTGGCCAGTTCCTGAGGCAGCAGGCACCCAGTGCTGCTCTTGCTCCCCACCTCTGGGGCCCATCTGAATACATACTATCTGCTGCCTGAGCTGTTCGTTCCTAATGCCTAATAAGCTTACCAGGTTCAAATGGGGAGGTTTATAAGGGGGTTTCCCCTGGGGGCTGGGATAAGAATAGGCCCTCAGTTTGGCTGTACTTGTCGTAAGAGGCGACTAAACAGCCACCGGGTAGATGGGACTCGTCAGCCTGGGAAGGCAGCTCATCTGAGAGAAGGAAAACTCTGACCCCAAACCTCCACTGCCTTGTGGCTACATCCAGTTATGGAAAAGGCTTCAGGAGTCAACCTCGAGGCAAAATCAGGAGCCAGAGTCCCTGAGGCAATTCATGGCTGAACACAGTCACGTTCTGGCAACTGGGAAGGCAGCTCATCTGAGAGAAGGAAAACTCTGATCCCAAACCTCCACTGCCTTGTGGCTACATCCAGTTAAGGAAAAGGCTTCAGGAGTCAACCTCGAGGCAAAATCAGGAGCCAGAGTCCCTGAGGCAGTTCATGGCTGAACACAGTCACGTTCTGGCAACTCCTGCGACGCCGCTGGAACCAACCATATTGGCCTCTGCCTTTCCATTGGATCATTCCAGCGACGTGGAGAGGGGGGATTTACTGCATGCGTAGCAGCCTATCCTCCATACCTACTTTACCCAGGCTTCGCACACTGGAGAGGACGCTCTGTTCCAGAACCACCATTCAGAGCGTGACACCATAGTCTTCCGAGACTGAAGGATGCCAACAAAAAATAAGGGGGTAATGGGGAACAGTTAGCAGCAGCAAGCATGAATCCTCTTTTATACCAGTCTATAGTAGTAGCCATTTGCTGTCTGGTTAGCTGTTTAGCTCCTGCAGTTACTAGAGTTCTCATTTGACTGTTTTTCATGTCTTATGGTTTCAGCACATGTCTGTAGTTCTCTCTCTTCTTCTAATTAAGGCTCTTGACCAGCAATTTTCAACCAGTGTGCCATGACACATTAGTGTCCCATGAATGGCCTGCAGGTATGCTGTGGGAGTTTGGGGAGGGTCATATTTTAGTAGGGCCACTGAGGGATGTGAGCTCCCCCCCCCACTGCCCCCTTGTATGCCTTGTCAATTGTCCAAAAACAGGTGGTGTGCCTTGATCATTTTAGCACCTTCTCAGAGTGCCATGAGATGAAAAAAGCTTGAAAATCGCAGCTCTTATCTCAAGTCAGTGTTGCTATGTGCTGCACTGCTTTGATACTGCTGCTCTGGTTACAGGCCACATCAATGCAAGATAACCTTCTTCCTAACTTACCCTGCAGATACCTGAACTTGTCTGATCTTGGAAGCTAAGCAGGGTCAGGCTTGCTTAGTACTTGGATGGGAGACTGCCTGGGAATACCGGGTGCTGTAGGCTTATACCATAGTCTTTCGAGACTGAAGGTTGCCAACCAACTTTCCCAAGGTCTTCCAGGTCTAAAGGTCTGGAGTACCGAGGGCCCAATCCTATCCAACTTTCCAGCAGCGATGCAGCCACAATGCAGCCTCAAGGTAAGGGAACAAATGTCCCCCTACCTTGAGGAGGCCTCCATGACTGCTCCCCCACCCCAGGGTGCAGCGTATGCCCCATTGGCATGACTGCATTGGTGCTGGAAAGTTGGATAGGATTAGGCCCTGAGTCAGGTAGCCTTACTTGCTAGTGTAGGGTTCCATGCAGCACAACCCAGCAGAATTATCCTTCTCAACAATGACTGTTTCACTGGTCCTCGTTCTTTATGGCTACTATGACTTCGGTTTGCAAAAACTGGTTACACGGTTGGCATCTCAAGTTAACTATAAGGAACGTTCAAATCTTTGATTCTCCCTTAGTCAGGAAAATGATCTGGTCCATGTGAATAGCCGTTATGTCTAGTTTATTCATCTCCCTTGTCAAAAAGTTGTTGTGTTTCAGCAGATATTCTCCAAACCATAAATCATTCCAGGCATCTATTATTTCTTAATTACTTTGTGGGGAATGCCGTTTTGCAGAGGTGGTTCAGTAATTCAAAACGACAGTGATTTAAAGTTTCTGGTGCTGCTACCTCACTGTTGTTCCCCCAACCCCTGGGCAAAATTGATTAAGTGCAGCGTGAACTGCCAATTCTTGGTCTTGTGTTGGAATGCTTGTGATTGGCAATTCGAATACCTGAATAATGAGAAATACTGCAAATCTTGCCCTGTTTACACATAAGCTGGACGTCACTAAATATTTCCTATAATAGGATATTGAAAGACTGGCTAGAACAGGTGCGTCAAGCTCATAAAGCTCATGCTCCAAGCTCCAAGCTCATAAAGGGATCGCCCTGGGTCCCTTTAGGGACAAGGGTGGGGTATAAATAAAGTTTATTGTTTATTATTATTATTATTATTATTATTATTATTATTATTATTATTATTATTATTATTATTATTATTATTATTTCATAAATCATTCATGGCGCCATGAATGGAAGTGACATCATTAAGCAGGAACAAGCCTGTTGTGGGCTGGAAGTGACATCATTAAGCAGGAAGTGACATCATAAAGTAGATGATGGTCAGAAATAAGCACTGTATTCTCACTTAGAAATTCATTACTTGCAAATGACAGAAGCAGAGGCATCGCTAGTGGTATACATGGGGGTGTGGGCCACACTGGGTGACGCACATGGGAGGTGACACCACTATTAGCCAAAATTGTTAAAATCTTGGTATTTTCGAATAATACCATCATGTTATATATCATTTGATGTGTAATTTCATGTAGAATTCAATTAAACAAACCGCATTGAAGTATCGCTATTCTGTCAAAACCTATAGCCAAAAAATCCAGCAGTAGCAGAGCAATGGTGCATCACAATGCCCACCCCCCAGGGCATTGCCCCACGCACTGCATGGGAGGCGGTTCATCTTGGGGGTCACGTGCTGGATAATGGAATCTAATGGAATGAAATTATGAATGGAATTCACATGAAAACCTGAAGTGGGCTCCAATTACCGATTGGAGCAATTTGGAGCAGTGCAGAGGCTTACAGAGGGGGCTGCAAGCCTCCTGGACGCCAGTGCAACCCTCCAGGTAACTTTTAAAACCCTTTGCTCCTTGTGGCGCTGCAATCACTGCAGCACAGTTGGGGCCTACCACCCCTGCCAATACTTACAGCCTTAACAAAGTCCGAGTAGGAGTCGGGAACCACTGGTCTATACCACGATCCTAATCCAAATCAGGGCCTTCCACTCCTGTTATTTTAAAGGGGGGGGGGAATCATGAGGCTAATGATATGTTTGAAGATCTTGTAGGTTGCCCTACAAACCTGTCCCTCTCCAAGGGAGAACCCCTTGGAAGAAGATGCATTTCATTCTTCACTTGTCCCATTTCCTCCCTGCCTGAGAAACAGGTCAGCTGCCCAAAGCCAGGAGAGCATTCCACTGCCACCCTTTCTGTAACTGAATATGCCTCCACCCCCGTCTCCTCTTCCTCCACCATCCCCAGCTCCACTTCTAAGCTGGCCGGACGAGGAGGATACTAGGGAGTAGGACCTCTCCAGTCTCAGCATCCTCCACAGTCTGCCAGTTTAGAAGACATGGCAGTAGCAGAAGCAGAGTGGAGGAGAAAAAGAGGTGATGGCTCTTTTCCTGAGTAACTTCTTGGAAGGAGAGCTACCAGGAATAAGATCGCAATAATGATTACAGTGGGCTCTCCGTATCCACAGGGCATCAATTCCACAACCCACCCCTGCCGTCCCCCATGGATACCAAAATCCACTGAAGATGAAATCCATGGATGTCCAGGGTTGTGGTGCTGCAATAATTTACTGGGCCATCTGGAAGTCGCACCCATGACCCAGAATGCCTCCTGGACATGACTGGAAGTTGCTGACATGAACCTGAGGTGGATTCTGGTCACATCCAGGCGGCCCTCTGAGGAGCAGGCTCAGCATTCACAGATGCTAAAATCAGTAGGTGTATAAGAAGAGCCCACTCTACCTTCTCCACTACAACAATTCTTCAGCAGCAGTGAAGAGGTAAGCCTCCAACTCCCCAACCGCCTCTCAAGAGCTTTTCAAGGAGAGCACATGGGAAGAGTGTGGGGCAGTGGTTGGCAACCTTCAGTCTCGAAAGACTATGGTATAAGCCAGGGGTGTCCAAAGTTTTTGGCAGGAGGGCCACATCAGCTCTCTGACACTGTGTCGGGGGCCAGGAAAAAGAATTAATTTACATATAAAATTTGAATAAATTTACATAAGTTTGCATAAATGAATATATTAAAGATGAACTTATATGAATGAATGAAGGTCTTGCAACAGCTCAATGCCTATAAAAGGCCTTGCACAAAGCAAGGCTGGCCTTTCCTTTGCTGCCACTGCTGCATCACAGATGTGAAAGAGTAAGCAGTGGAGGGAGCTCTCATCCCACAGCTCGCACGAGAGGTCAAACAGTCGCCCTCACGCTGAGAGAAGCTGCGTTGGGCCAGTGCGGGCTTCAACAAATCTCCGGGGGGCCAGAGGCTAATTGGAGACTGGAGGCTCCCTGAGGGCCGCATTGAGAGGCCTTGAGGGCCGCAAGTGGCCCCCGGGCCGGGGTTTGGGAACCCCTGGTATAAGCCTACAGCACCCGGTATTCCCAGGCGGTCTCCCATCCAAGTACTAACCAGGCCTGACTCTGCTTAGCTTCTGAGATCAGACAAGATCCGGCATGCGCAGGGTAACAGTTGCTAGGCAGAATGGCCAAGCAGGCAATGGGTCCAGGAAGGCAGCAGGCAGGTGTGGGGTGCAGGTTATCCCCTGCCAGTTCATTGCTTCTCCCAGCCTTCCACTGAAGCAGCTGCTCCCCCAGTCTCCTCAGAGGGCCACCCCAGCTGAGAAGAAAAAGCAGCCAGGTTCAGTATCTGAACATAATACCATGCGTGTGTCTAAAAGACACATCTTTTCATTATGAAGTAATGAGATATGTCAGTGACTTGGTGTCACTTGTGTCACCCCCATTTCTCTCTGTGTTAATGCCAACAGGGTTAGCTGCATCACCCTGGTATCTCATTATAGAACTGATCAACAAAAGGAAGTTGTTAGGGGATCCGGGAATGGAAATTTTTCAGAAACTGCCTCAATTTCTACACGGAATGCAATGCAAAGGGTACAATTGAGGACAAGAATTAATTAATGAGATGTTCACCTGGGGATATGGAAACTGTCGCTGTGGCTCCAACCATGATGAGATTTGATATTAAGCTGCAGATGTGAGGAGGAAAGTTAAAAATATCACAGCTGGAAAAGAAGAGGAGAATGAGGTCATAAAGGTGTAAACTCAGCATTGTGCAGCTAAGAGATTCTGCCACTTGCAGTGGTCTCTCTGTCTAATTCCTGCAAGTGATGTAGCCCAAAATAGCCTGACAGATTCCTTTTCCCACAGTTAAGGTTGTCCATATGTTGGTGTAGATGGTAGTATCAGCTTGCCAGCCCAAGAGAGTAAGAACCACACACCAAGAAGGAACAAAGTCTAGGTCAGGTACAGAATTAGGAAGCTGGTGTGATGTTGTGATTAGAGTATCAGAGTATTAGGATGGGGGGAACACCTGTGTTACACTCACTTGGTTGGCCCAATCACTCTCTTTGGGAAGGCCGAAGTGGGAGAGCCTTTGCTTTGTATACAGAAGATCCCAAGTTCAATCTTTGACACCTCCAGTAGGGCTGGGAAAGGATACCTGCCTGAAACTCCAGTGAGTTTGCCAGTCAGTGTACATCAGGGATGCTCAAACCCCGGCCCGGGGGCCACTTGCGGCCCTCAGAAACTCCCAATCCGGCCCGTGGGGAGCCCCCAGTCTCTAATGAGTCTCTGGCCCTCTGGAGCCCATGCTGGCCCAACGCAGCTGCTCTCAGCATGAGGGTGACTGTTCAACTTCTCACGTGAGCAGTGCAACAAGGGCTGCTTGCTGTTTGACATCTGCAATGCAGTAGCAGCAGCAAAGGAAACACTGGCCTTGCTTTGTGCAAGGTCTTTTATAGGCCTTGAGCTCTTGCAAGACCTTCATTCATTCATGTAAGTTCCATCTCTAATATATTCATTTATGTAAATTTATTCAAATTTTATTGCAGGCCCCTGCTACAGTATCAGAGAGATGATGTGGCCCTCCTGCCAAAAAGTTTGGACAGCCCTGGTGTACATAATACTGAACTCGATGGACCAGTTACTGACTTCTATGGCAGTCTCCTATGTTCTAGTTCAGCGGTGTCCAAAGTTTTTGGCAGGAGGGCCACATTGTCTCTCTGACACTGTGTCGGGGGCTGGGGGGGAAGAATTAATTTGCATTTGAAATTTGAATAAATTTACATATGTTTACATAAATGAATATATTAAAAATGAACTTATATGATTGAATGAAGGTCTTGCAATAGCTCAAGGCCTTGCACAAAGCAAGGCTGGCCTTCCCTTTGCTGCTGCTACTGCATCACAGACATGAAACAACAAGCAGTGGAGGGAGCCCTCATCCCACAGCTCACTCAAGAGGCCAAACAGTTGCCCTCATGCTGAGAGCAGTTGCGTCGGGCCAGTGTGGGCTCCAACAAATCACTGGAGAGCCAGAGGCTCATTGGAGACTGGGAGCTCCCTGAGGGCCGCATTGAGAGGCCTCGAGGGCCGCAAGTGGCCCTAGGGCCGGGGTTTGGGCACCCCTGTGCTAGTTCATTGCTTCTCAATCCTATTACTGCCTGAACTCACTTTGGGGGCAATCCTAACTTGCAATTTGGCCAGCCCAAGTCCTTTGGGCCAGACTAGGAGGGTCGCAAACGTGCCATAAAGCACGTTTGTGCCTCCTCGAGGGGAAGCCAGGCCGGCGCTCCGAAAAGTGCAGGCCTGCGGAGGCTGACAGATGCCTCCATGCCCACTTCCTGTCTGGTCCTTGCATCGGGGCCAACATAAGCGAAAAAGGTAGGCACAGGGGGGCAGTGAGGAGGAGGGAGGGAGGTGTTCCTGGGTGGGGGGAGGGAGGGAGATGGGTGGCTCTGGGGGCAGGCAGGCGGGTGGGGAGCGGGAGGTGGGGCTGGGATCCGGCAGTTATGCCGGATCCCAACCCCCGTTCCCGGGGAGAATGAAGTGGCTTCACCTCAGGAAGTGGCACTAGTCTGAGGAGACCCATTGTGGCCAGCAGTCCTTACCCAGGGGTAAGGGGAAGAGTTTCCCCTTGCCTCTGGCTAAGCCGCTTCTGGCCACAATCCTGCGCTGGATACAGCGCAAGCCTCCTGGCTTGCCTGTTTGAGCGCAGGTTTGGATTGCGCCCTTCATTGCTGTGGCCATGTAATGCCCCAGGATGCCTTGCCACTTCTGGGTAGTACCTCAGGATGTCTTGAGCCTACCAGGTATCAACAGCACACTTTGTTGATCACATCACGCCCCAGAATGGTGACGTCTGGTTAGCACTGGCATGCAATCTACTTCAATGGCTGCATTGTACCCAGAATGCCTTGCGGCTTCTGAGTAGCGCCAGCACACAACCCACCAAAAATCAGTTCATGATTGTTTGAGATCTGCGGTTCTAGCCTGAAATGACAGGTGGTAAGAGGAAGATCCATTTATGCTGCTCTGAGCATCTTGGAAAAAGGATAAGAACACAAGAAGAGCCCCACTGGATTGTGTCAGAGGACCATTTGTCCAGCTTCCTGAGTCTCACAGTGGCCCACCAGATGCCTCAGGGAACACACAAGTGATCCGCATCCTGGTGCTACTCCTTTGCACCTGGCCTTCTGAGGTAGCCTATGTCTAAAAAGTAGGAGTTGCACAAACCCATCACTTGTAACCTGCGATCTCTTGTTTTCTTTAACTGGAATCCTTGTGGTTCACCAATGAGTCCTGCGTATACAAAACCAAGAGTTCAGACTCAAGAGTTCCTAACAAATTTAAAAACAATTAGCCTGCGTTAAGTGATCTTGACTGTGCATTCTTGTTGAGGAACTATAACAAGTGTCTTGATGAGTCAGACTAGCACCAACCTCATTTCATATTGCTTACAAAAAAAAAAACTCAATAACCATCATGAACTTGGAGATCCACCAGAAATGTGCCAATGAATGAATGGATTGCAATTCATTCATTGCAATCTATCTTTTGCCCACTTTTGTCTAGATCATTGTGCTTCAATTTTTTTTACATCTGTCAAAATCACTATTGTTATTGTCTAGCTTCCTGGACAGAAGATATTCCTGAAAACAAAATCTAGGATGTTTATCCATTCTGAATTGTCCCAGTTTTGTCTGCGTGTTTTCAATAAAGACAGAAAAGTGCAGTAAAATAATAGGAGGAAATCCTTAGGCAGTATTCTGTACTGACAGTCTCGGCATATGCTGACCCACCCTGGAGGCAAACTCAACTGGGACCACTTTCAACTATATTGTTGCCTTTCCCTTGATGATCATATGGTGTCATTTTATACAATAGCTTTGGTTTCCTCCTGCAGCTTCCCATGATGATACTCACAAAGAGACTTAAAAAGAAGTTTGATATCTAACCAGTGGTGTAGCTAATGATCGTGTAGCCTGGTGCCAAGCTCAAAATGTTGCCCCGGAAGTGATGTCACAACAGGAAGTGACATCACACCAGAGCTTTTAAAAAAGTGAAAATTGGGAGGAGCAATTCCTCCCCCAGCAGCTCGCCACCCACTTGTTCTGCTGCCTCCCCTCAGTCACTGGCATAGCTAAGGCATCTATCTGCTACCTGCAATCAAACAAGATTTGTAGCCCCCCCCCCGACAAAATCAAATTTAATTAAGTGAATAAATAAAAAGTATGACCCTTATCAGTCAGAGACACTGTCCTGGGGTGAAGAGGAATGATTATTCTCCCCTTCCTAAATATAAGAGGGGCAACACTTGAAAAAGTGCCTTTTTACCCAGTTAGCAGGGGTAAATGTATTATGATACATGGAAATGAGAGATGACTCACATTAACACCTTATTGGTTTCATGCTGTATCATTATAACATGTTATTGCAACATGCCAAGAACATAATAACATGTCATTGCCTCTCAGAACAATCAGTTTCATAGATCAGTTTTAAGTTAAGAAAATCCACTTTTTGTTCCATAACGCAGTTGTGTTTTCATTTTATGGTTAATTGGCCATAACATTTGATAGAATACAGATATTCTAGTGCAGTTTTGTTTCATTTCATTCCGCATAAAATTACCTTTCCAATGATATATAACATGATGGTATTATTCATACATGCCAAGATTTTCACAATTTTGGCCACTAGTGTCAAGCTCAGCTTGTTGCCCCCCTAAGGCTTGATGCCCGGTGCAACTGCTACCCCCCTGTCCCCCCTTAGCTACACCACTGTAATCTAACTCAGGCTTTTATATATGGCATTTTAGTCCACATGGATGAACTTCCAAGTTGCAAGAAGCTGTGGTTCTGCTTTACTCTGCTTTGGTCAGGCCACTCCTGGAGATGTCCAATTCTGGACACCTCACTTTAAAAATGATGCAGCCAAACTGGAGCGAATTCAGAGGGGAGCGTTCGAGATGATCAGAGGGCTGGAGGACAAGCCCTGCAAGGAAAGATTGAGGGAACTTGGTATGTTCAACCTGGAAAAGAGGGCTGAGAGCACCTGTGATAGCACTCTTCAAATACCTGAAGGGCTGTCGTATGGAAGAAGGGACAAATTTGTTCTCAATTGCCTCTGAAAGTAGAACTACATCCAATGGGTACAAACTGCAAGAGAAGAGATTCCGATGGGATATCAGGAAAAAAATTTGTTTGGCAGTGGAACAGATTGCCAAGGAAGGTGGTGATTCTCCCTCACTGAAAATCTTCAAGCAGAGGCTAGACAAGCACCTGCTAGAGATGCTCGAGGACAGTGGTTCCCAATGATTTTTTCACTTTCATACGCCTTGGCAGCCTATTTCCACAAAATGTACCCCTCATATTAGCAAAATTAATATACTTGCTGCTATTTCAAATGTATATGTTTTCAACTACTGATCCATATCTGATAATTCGGGAACTGATGACCAAAAATCCAACAGTTGGTGAGGCTTTCACAGCCAGCTAGCTGCCTTTCTTCTTACCTTGCCAGCCCTGCAAGGCATTCTAATACAGACCTGCCTTTTCCCACCATTATTCAATTCTTTTTTGAGTACCCCTAAAGGTCCTGGTAAGTACCCCTGGGGTATATGTTCCCTGGATTGGGAACCACTGCTGTAGGAGAATTTCCTGCTACAGACGGGGGTTGGACTAGATGACCTTGTGGGGTCTTCCAACTCTATGATTCTATGTAAGAGAGAGAGAGAGAGAGAGAGAGAGAGAGAGAGAGAGAGAGAGAGAGAGCCACCAGTGTCCATGGAATGAGAGGGCAGCTCCTTGCCCCAAGAGACTTACTACCCATATGTTGACACAAGGGAGACGAGAAGGGTGGGAAGGGATAAACGGGGAAGTACCCTAATTTTCGTTAGATATACTTAGGGCCCAATCCTATCTAACTTTCCAGCACTGTTGCAGCTATGCCAACAAGGCATGTGCTGCATCCTGCAGTGTGGGGGGAGGCAGTCACAGAGGCATCCTCAGATAAGGCAGAGGTTGCCAAACCAGGTGTCAGAATGGCCTGGGGCATCGCAACACATTTCTGAGGGCATCATGGGATACGCTGACCCATGATGCATATGAAGTGACATGCTAGAGTGTCGTATGGAGGTCTGGAGCGGTGGGTTGGGCTCTCTGAGGCACTGCAGAGAGGCCATCCACCCTCCCTGGACTATTTTTCACCATTTTTTAGGCTTGGGTGGGGGGTGCAACCTGGAAGTGAGTTCCTCTGACATCATCGTGTTGTTGTGTCATGGCACTTACTTCTGGGTCCAGAGCTGGGCGAAGGTGTCACGGCAGGGCCTCTGAACCCCTTTTATCTAGGGGCGCAAAGTTTCGTTGGGGCTCCTTATCTTTTCCATTGAATCTGACTTCATAAGAACTGCAATACCTAAAACTATGTATGCTTTCACAAAATTTGAATGCTAGACTTCACACAATATATGCAAATATTTTCTGAGATCCCAGGAAATTTCTGGCTCCTCCACTTTGGCCCCCTTTTTGAGACTAGGCCCACGTACGATGTACCCCTTACACTCCCTTCTCATGTGACCTGGTGAGATCAGAAAATGTTAAGATCCCAGAAAAATTTTGGACTCCTATTTGGTTCTGGGCCAGGGTACAATTTATATCCTGCACCCCCCCTCTTGGGCTGTTCCTTACCTTGGGGCTGCATTGCAGCTGCATCAGCACTGGGAAGTTGAATAGCACTGGGAATAAAAAGGTGCAAAAGACTTCCCAGGAAAGGTGGATTTGAATAAGACAGCAAGGATGCATACTGCAGGCAGTTCTAAGCATAAGGAACAGCAAGGAAATTGACAGAAGAGCAAGAGACCTTTGGGCAGTGGAGGATGGCAGAGCTAGTAGCAGAAGATCACAGTCAGTAGTGATGTGTTCCATGTGAACCTCGCAATATGATCTGCCACCTCCCTGTCCTTGAATTTCTTTTAAAAAGATCCAGCCTCTCTCTCTCTCTCTCTCAGGCCAAATTCTTAGCTAGTACAGACAGGTAGTTTTGCATTGCTTCTTAAACACAAGCAGAGACAGGGAGATCTTTCTCTATGGCAGTGTTTTGTCAACCAGTGGTACGGGTACCACCAGTGGTGCTTGAGGTGGTGTCTGGCGGTACTCGTGTGACCTCCTGACACCCGGCAGCAGGACCAGTGATATGATGCAACAAACAGCAATAGCAGGCTTGGCTTGGCAGGCAGAGCTCCAAAGCATGCTTTTCGCTTGCTAGAAAAAGCCCTCCCGTCCACCCTGAGCCTCTTAGTAGTGTTTGTCATGTCATAACTGGCCTCCCAACCCAGAAGTAACTGGCAATGATGTCATCACCCTTTACTTCTAGTGGTGGGCATTGTGATGTGGTACAGTAGGGAACAAACATTGAGGAGTGCTGCTCTATGAGCATCTACTGGCCTCTTATCCACAACAAGAATATTCTCTTTCCCCTCCTCTTAGATGTCACCACGTATACAACCCCCTTTATTTTCTCCTCTGGTGAGTCATGCTGCTAAAACTGAGGACAGAAGTGTCCAGGAGGCACTAAGTGACAGTTCGCAACACTGCATTTTAAGGAAGCTAGCAATGATTCCCAGTGTCCTGAGAGGCATTCACACCATGTCAAAAAATAGATCAGTCAATACTGGTTTGTATCAGTGGCTGCAATATTTCTGCAAGAGGAATATTTTCCCCTACCCCATCCCAAATGTTGACACTGTTGCTCTATTTGCTGGTCAAATAATGCTGTCGGGGTAATTTTGAAATGGCAGTTGCTGGGGCTGATGCGCAATTGCCTAGTGTCCTTTTAGGTTCTAGGACAGAGCTATGGAAACCCAGGCCTGGAGGCCGTATCTGGCGTTTGGGCAGTTCTGTCCACCCAGTGAATGGAACTGTTTGTTCTGCCTCCTCGCGGCTCCTCTCTTGGGTAGATCAGGGCTCTGGGATGCCCTGGGCAGTCACTTCTGCCCAGACACCCTGTTGTGCAGCCTTCTGGGTTTCCAGGCAATAGACATGACTGCCCAGAGCATCGCAAAGCCCAGATATACCCAGGAGAGGAGCCATGCGGAGGCAGAACAAAAAGCTGCGGTCCGGACAGGGACCACATTTTCTGAACACAGCAGTTGCGACTTTGGGTGCCACTATTCTAGGAGAACAGGGTCATCCACTAAAATTGAGTGGTGGGAGAACAGACAAAAGAAAATATGTTTGTTTGTTTTTATCCAGCAGGTAATTAATCTGTGGAACTCCCTGCCACAGAATGTGGTGATTGGCATCTGGCCTTGCTGCCTTTAAAAGGGGCATCATTTCTGGAAGATTTCTGGAAGAAAAATGGACATATTTCTGGAAGAAAAGTCCATCACGGGTTATAGGTCATGATGAGCATGAGCATCATCCTAGTTATAAAAGTAGGCCGTCTTTGAATGTCAGATGCAAAGGAGTGGCAACAGGATACAGGTATCTTGTGGTCTTGTGTGCTTTCTGGGGCACTTGGTGGACCACTGCGAGATACAGGAAGCTGAACTAGATTGGCCCTTGACCAGATCCAGTATGGCTCTCCTTATGTTCATTAAACGTATCTGTCTCATGATATGGCAAGTTTCCCTTTCTCTGATGGAGATGGAATGCCTTATCCAGAGCATCTGGAAAAGTTTTCCAGGAGAATTTATCCTGGATGAACTGAAGGTTTGCTTACTGCCCAGTGGGCCAGCATTTAATCTTTGGCAACCCTCTTCTAGCTGTCTCCACCAGTTTAGGTGCAACAGCTAGTGATAGTGTCAAGACATTATTATGTGTAAACATTAACTATTTAAAGCACTTGGCCTAAGACCAGGGCACCTCAAGAACTGCCTTCTCTTCTGTGAACCTTCCCATGCCCCAAAATCCACTTCAGGGGTCCTGTTTGCTGTCCCAACATCACTGGAAGTATGGTAGGTGGGTACAAGAGTCGGGGCCTTTGTGGTGGTGGTACCCAAACCATATCATATTTTGCCTATGTCCATCTCTTTTACAATTCATTTAAGCTGAACCCACCCCTTTTTTATGCTGATGCTTTGTTTCTTCCTAAGAATGTGTGTACACTGCCTCTCCCAGACTCAATGTGGCTTATATAAACTGCAGTTTCAAAAAAATTCTAAACAAGTTGAACAAAACACTATAACAGGCCAGTAAATCCAGAAAACCAAAACCTTCAAATCTCAAGCAATTCAAACCCCTCCATTAATCCATCTCCTAAATGTCACATGAACTAGGCGGGTCTTGCAAGATAAGGCAGGTCTTGGAAGACTGCTGCAAGGGAGGTCCTGACCCCCGCAAGAAAATCATTCTTGAGTTTTGGGACCATTGCTGGAAAGACAATGCAATGCCTAAACAGATCTTAATTGACCTGGGAAAATTCATGGGGGGGGGGGCGGTTTCTAAGGTATTTCTGGCCATCAACGTACAATTGGAATGTCCCTGATGGGGTCCTATCAGCAATGCTTAAATGTATGCTGGCCCCATCCCATGATTCCCCCAACATTAATCAAATCATCCCCCCCCAATCTTCTAACCCTAGAAGCTAGGGATGCCAGCACAAAAATTGAGGTGGCCAGGCCCCCTCTGCCATTTCCACCTTGATTGTACTTGCGTTCTTGAACACGGTCAGCTCAAAGTTCTTTGAGAATTTCTTTTGTGATGTGAGAATTCTCAGTTTCCCAAGCAAAGATGTGAGCGATCAATGACATCAATAAATTTTTGATGTCAAGAAGAAGGCCAAGTTCCAGCCTTCAGAATTCTTAAAGAAGGCCAAGTTCCAGCCTTCAGAATGCTCATGTAGTCAAGCCGAAAGGCTTGGCTAGAGAGCAGATTTTACACCTCAAGTCTGGAGACTGGCAGGAAGTGGATGAGTTGCCAAGGTAACACCCAGCATAACATCAGTGTGAGCGCTCCCCCTCCCATACACACTACACATACCTGATGAACAAGTGAGCATTGATACCTGGATTAGAAGCGATTGCACGGCGCCTCTTCAAGACAGCAGGGGAAGATGTCACTTTTAGAAAGATCACGGCTGAAGCCCTCAAGTTGCTCCTCTAGTATAATCCCAGCAGGACCAGCCTTAGGAACTGTGAGGCCCAATGCAAAGCATTTTTACTGCCCCCCCCCCCCACTCACCAGAACAAGCAGCAGTGATGAGACATCTAGCAGCTGCATTACCTCCAACTGCTGGGGGGGGGGGGGAATTTCGCATAAATTGAACCCAGGGGCCAGCAGGCAGGAGGGCTGTCCAGTGACAATGTTCCACTCGTCATGCTCTCCTTACAACACATCAGCATGGAAGATTCTGTGTTGGAGGGTCAACCACAGATCGAGGTACTGGCTGCGGGTGCTGCACTTGCCACCCCACTGCAAGGCCCCTCCAGGCGTGATGCCCAATTTGGCCCTGAATCCCAGTACATTTTTTTCATAGCATTGATGCATAAAACTTCCAGGCAGTTAAGAAACCTGGCAGAGGGACCAGGAATGAGGACTGGTTTGTGTCACTGGTGGAGATAATTCAAAAGGAAGGAATAATATTTTTGGTGACCAGGGACAGCACCAGAATCGTTGGCAGTGGCGTAGCTAAGGGGGTGCAGTGGGTAGCAGGTGCACCAGGCATCAAGCTTTAGGGGGGCAACAAGCTGAGCTTGACACTAATGACCAAAATTGTGAAAATCTTGGTAAGTATGAATAAGAAAATCATGTTATATATCATTGGAAAGGTAATTTAATGCAGAGTGCAATAAAAAAAAACTGCACTGGAATATCTGTATTCTATCAAAAGGTACGGCCAATTAACCAGAAAATACAACTGCCTTATGGAACAAAAAGTGGAATTTCTTAACTCAAAACCAACCTATGAGACTGATTATTCTGAGAGCCAATGACATGTTATTATGTTCTTGACATGTTGCAATGACATGTTATCATGATACAGCATGAAACCAATAAGGTGTTAATATGAGTCAGCTCTCATTTCCATATATCATAATACAGTTACCCCTGCTAACGGGGTAAAGAGACAATTTTTCAAGTGGTGCTCCTCTTATATTTAGCAGGGGGAGAATAACCATCCTTCTTCATCCCAGCAGTGTCTCAAACCAATCAGGGGCACACTTTTTATTTATTTACTTAATTAAATTTGATTTTGTCTGGGGGGGGCTACAAATCTTCTTTGACCCCCGGGTAGCAGGCAGATGCCTTAGCTATGCCACTGACTGGGGGTAGACGGCAAAGAAAGTGGGTGGTGAGCTGCTGGGGGGAGGAGGTGGGTTTCTCCCAATTTTCGCTTTTTAAAAAGCCCAGGCGTGATGTCACTTCTGGTTGTGACATCACTTCCGGGGCAACATTTTGAACTTGGCACCGGGCTACACAATCATTAGCTACGCCACTGATCGTTGGGCATCTCCTTAACCCTCAGAAAGACTCCCTGATTGCCCACTGATTCTGTGCAGTGGTAATGAAGCAACTTTCTTGAAGCCCACCAAGGTAGGAGTGGTGACCATGGGTGTCACCCATGGACTTACCTGGTGACACCAGGAACTGAATGTGGAACATTCTGTATGCAGAACACATGCTCTTCCACTGAGCTACAGCCCATCCTGGGGTCACGGCATCCTCACAGCCTCTTCTTGGCTTAGCTGGGCACTGCCATCTTGGATCTGGCAAAATCTCACGAGATCAAAGATGGTGGTGCCTAAACCTTGCGGTTTTTGTGAGATCCAAGATGGCAGCACCTGGGGGAACAGGTAGGAGGGGCCACAAGGGACATCCTAATGTGCCCCTGTGAGTGATGCACTCACAGGCTTTGTGACACACACTTTGGGAACCCCTGCCTTAGCTGTTGACATTTTGCAAAGCTGGAGCCACCATTGCAATGTGATTTCTGTTCAAGAAGAAGCAGGTTATTTGTGTTGGCAATGTGTGTTCTTTCTGAGCCTTGACGAGCCTTTCTTTGCTAAATGAAAAGTAGCAGCAATGCGTATTCTTCTGGGTGAGTTAAATTTGAACTGGGGTGGTTTAGCCAGTTTACGTATGCAAGGTTGCCATGGAGTTCTGTCAAGGTCTCTGATTCATTGATCTGCCACGTCAGCCAGCACCTCCTAGGGTGCTGTGATATATGAGCCAAAGTCTTAATGTCTGTCTGATGATCTTTCGTCTTGTTCAGAGAAAGGCACTGGAGACATCACATTCTAATGGAGCTGTTCTGTTTATAATGAATGGCCAGAGTTCTGAATGAATGACAAATGAGTAACTCATTCATGATTCATTCAGGGCTCCGGTCATTTATTTCATGAGTGGGTGAAAAATGAGTTTGATTGGACCTGATCCTATTGCATTGTCTTTTTTAATTCATTCATTTCAAAATGGATGAACATACACCCCTGTTTCAAGGGTTTTTTGGTTTCATTCATCCCGTCTTCATTATTTGAAAATGCCCTATACACCAAGTCAGACCATTGGTCCACCCAGCTCCAGGTTGTCTCCACTGACTGGAAGCAATGGATTGTGAACCTACACTCCATAAGCTTTCATTCTGACTGCTTTCATAAGACACCTTTCTTTGGGAGTCAGTGTTGCTCTTCATGGAGCCACGAGGATTTGCTGTCATTTAACATCAGATGCACCTTGCCTCTTCCTCCTAGAGCAGGGGTCTCCAAACCCCAGCCCCGGGTCCAGATGCGGCCCACAGCAAGCCTCTTTCCGGCTCGCGGCCAACCTCTTGTTCCCTGAAAGCCTCTGGCCCACTCAACTGTGCTCTGATTGTGTCTGGAGGGTGTTCTGAGGGCCAGAGAGGTTGAATAAATGAGCCCATTCATTCATTTGTTCACTCATCTAAGTTCCATCTCTAATTTATTTATTTAAATGTTATATTTAAATGTTTTTTCCGGCCTCCACACCACGCCAGATATTTGATGCGGCCCTCTGGCCAAAAAGTTTGGAGACCCCTGTCCTAGTGGTACACATTTGTTTGAGCTTTGTTCTTAAGACTTTTTTTAGAATTGGTTTCAGCCATTGTTAAGGAACTGGGGCAAAAGCGCTTAAGACTTTTGAAAATCCCAGGAACGATTTTCAAGTCTTCTAAAATTGGTGGGTATATTTTTTTTTTTCCTTTCAGTTCCTTCATTTAAAAATAAAATAAAAAAAAGAATACATTCCTTCTCCCTGCAGGTTCTGTGGCATGTGCTCAGATGTCCTTGTCTCCTTTCAGCAGAGGCTGAAATGTCTGGAAAGAACATCATGTACAGAAATGTTTTAATTTCTGAAGTTTGGAGATTAGTCACCGAGGTACTGAGAACAGGGTTTGAAAGTCTGAACAAGAGGTGCAAGGCCATCAGAAATCACATTGTACAGCTCTGGATAAAAATATCCTCTTTTTAAAAGAAGATGAGACGTGTTCCCTCCACTCCCCCCCCCCCCCGGTCTCACTTTCTTACTACAAAAACAGAAGTACAATGCAGCTCCCCTGTAGTGTTGATAAGAGCTGCTGATCTTTAGGTCAGAGTGAATTTCAGGAAGAAGTTCTGAATTTAAGGCCAAATTAGAAACTGTGGGCCCAATCCTATCCAACTTTCCAGCACTGATGCAACCACAATGCAGCAAACATTCCCTTACCTTGAGGAGGCCATCATGATTGCCCCCCCCACTGCAGCACATGCCCCATTGGCGCAGCTACATCTGCACTAGAAATTTGGATAGGATTTGGCCCTAAGTTTTTCCCCCAATCACCTATACCGCAGGAGGAGGAGTCTGTGTATTTACTTATAGGGATTTTTATCCCACCTTCTGACACCCAAGACGAATACAGCAATAAAATATAACAATACAGGTTGAGTCTCGTTATTTGCAAGGGTTCTGCTCCCAGAACTCAAGTGAATGGCAAAAAATGCACTAAAGCAAATCAATTTAAAAAACAAAGTCCGTTTGCTCTGGTGTTTTAAAAACAGCCTTACTGACCTTTTGAAATGCACACAGAGGCTATCAGTATCTCTCCAGGCAGTTAGGCTTCACTAGGAGGCAGCAATCCCTCTCTTCACCAGGAGCAGTGAGGGGGAAAGAATGGAGGAGGTAGAGGAGGTGATAATTATTGCCATTTAGCCTTGTTTCACCTGCTCAGGGGGTAGGGAGAAGCCTAGAGAGAGAATGACTAATGGATTGTCAGCCGGCTGCCCTCTCTCGCATTATTAAACAACTGTTTTCCTTTAATGTAAAGGGTACTTCTCATCAGTATTGAGATAGAAAAATCTATAAATCCCCCCCATGAAAAATCTGTGGATAATGAGATTATACATGCCTTGCATGACTCTCTCTACAATAGTAAGAAAAGCAGTTTTTTAAACTGTGATTTTAAAGGGATGCATTTTTCCCCTTCTCCAGGGATCAGCTTCCTTCTCATTTGCAGTGGCCATTCATGTTGAGTCAAATCAAACACGGTATAAAAAATCCGTGTCGAACAAGGTTGGACCTGTACCATTTTAAAATAAACAAAACAATCTAACAATCAAAAGAACAAAATTCATCAAGAGGAAAACTCTTGATGCTCAAAAACTCTCAATCAAATCAAATCAAAACCTTTATCAGCATTAACAATAAAACCAGGATGTTGAACAGCGAATATAACATGTACATTAGAATCAACTTATTGAGACAATTCTTGAATATACACAATAAAAGTACTTTGCCATGATAGTCGTTAAACTCTCATATCTACCGGTTAGTAAATGTCTAACCACATCATTTTCAGGTGCGCTAAAAGACTTTTAAAAAGGGTATAATGTCTCTGTAGATCAGAGTAGTAATCATAGTTTAATAAAATATGAGGGAGTGTCTCAATAGAACCTGAACCACAATGACATACTTTGGATTGTTGAGCATTGAACCTGGCTTTCATCTCATTCGAGGGGAAAGCGTTGAATCTGGCTAAGGAAAACACTCTGCACTCCTGCAGTTTTGTTAGAAAGTTTAAATAATTGCTGCCCAAATCAGCTACCCAGGATAATCCCAAGTGAAGTGGGGAGCAGGTTTTTTTGGCCTTGGCTAAAAGCTCTTGTTTTTTAATGTCCCTTAGCTGGGTACGTAAGGTATTAAATGCAATTGCCCATGGCATCATGCCCAGCAAATCCAGGGAAAGTCCTAAAGATTGGACTTTTTTTACTAAGTAAAGCAAGTCCTGGGGAATAGAAAGAGTCTTCTAAAATACTTTTCAATAGGGGGTCCTTGGTTGCAGCAGAGCCAATTCTAAACCAGTTTTTGAAGAAGTAAAGCCAAGCTAAAGACGCCAGTTTATTTTGGCCAGTTTCCAGACATAAAACAGCATAAGGTACACATTGAGGTACTGCAAAGATCTTGTATAGGAAGAACGAATGAATTCTCTCTACCATGATACAAAAGGCAGAAATCCAGATGGGGATGCCATATAAGAGCTGTGCTATTACCTTAGTTTTAAAAGTCTGGAGTGCTGCAGGTATGAGGGAATTCCCCCAAGCATTAAAAAAAAACAACTGATTCCTTGAGCTATTATATTGCTTTTATGGATTGCTGATTGCTGATTGCTGATTGGAGAATGCCTAAAATGGAATAGGACTCCTAGGTATTTGAACATTTTCACTTGTTGAATGGAATGCCCATCAAAGATCCATGTTGTTGGTTTCCAGGAATGGCTGAATACCATTATTTTTGATTTATCAAAGTTAAGGATCAGTTTATTTCATTCAAAATATTGTAGGCATGCCAAGATTAGCTGCTTTAGACCAATTTTTGTGCATGCTAACAGAAGCATGTCATCTGCATAGAGAAGTAGTGGTAGCACTAATTGACCAATTTTAGGAAGGTGGGCATCTACTGAGCGTAATAAAGGGGCCAAGTCATTTAAAAACAAATTAAAAAGGGTTGGGGCCAACACACAGCCTTGCTTGACACCTTTGTTTACCAGTACACCTGTCAAATTACCACTGGGTGAATACCTGATTTGGCAGGAGATGTCTGAGTAGAGGCTCCTGATTAAGAACAGTCTTGTATCTATTCCCAAGGTTCCCAATTTGGACCAAAGAGTATCTCTATTAATTGAGTCAAATGCTCCCTTTGTCCAAGAAAGCAGCTTGTGGGGCAGCTGTAGGGCAGAATTGTGCTGGATTGTGTACTTCGCTATTGTGAAAGGACAGTGCAGTTGTCAAGAGTGGATTGCCCGGTTCTAAAACCAGTTTCTTCAGGGTCCAATATATCATTGTCAGTTAGCCAAGAAAGCAGTTTCGGGTGGAGATGCACAGCGTACATTTTCCCTGGGATCGAAAGTAGGCTAATTGGCCGATAACAATTTGGGGTATTTGTATTACCTTTTTTAAAGATAGGGATTATTATTGATTTCTTCCAGGCATCAGGTATTTTACCAGTAATGTCAACCGCTGTGAAAAGGTTGGCAAGAGCAGGGGCCCACCAATCTGGGTCTGGCTTAAGAAATTCAGGAAAAATGGAATCAGGGCCTGCTACCTTCCCAGATTTAAGTTGGACTATTTAGAATTTCATTAGGAGAGACTGGAGGCCAGTCCTGTCCATTATTCAAGGAGTTCTGAATTCTATACTGCAAATCTTGTTGCTCTTTGACGTATAATGACCTATAATAATTGGCCGATATTAATGGTGAAATAGAAGAAATGCTTGGGTCATACTGGTGGAAAAAGCCCTCAACTAAATGCCAATTTTTTGTTGTTGTTATGCTCATTAATAGCTCTGTGCGTGGCATTCCACCTACCTAAATTTAATTTCTTTTGTGCTTGAGCAACCATTGTACGCAGCTGACGTTGTAGCTCAAAATACCTCACTAGTAAGTTCTTACCCTGTTTCCCTAAATTTTAGGTAAACTTTACAAACCTCCGCTTTCAGGAGGTAGATTGAGTTATCTGAAGAGTTCCGACCAGCACAGTTTAGTTTGGTGTTCATGGTTAACATTATGGTCCATAAAGAAGTTAGCAGCTCTTCTATTAAAAGTTCGTAATTATAAACCAAGGCATTTGTGGATAAGGAAAGCTGTAATTCGGATCTTTTAAAAAGAAAATACTCTGATCTGAGAAGGGATGACAATTTACCTATAACACCTTGGTTACGAGTTAATAAAGGTTGATGAACCACAGGGTTCTGGACAGAATTCAAGGGCTGATTCTGCTGGCCAGGGGGTAGGAAGAGGAGATGGCAGAATAAAGGTAAGTGATCACTTAGACCTGGTTGACCAACAGCAAATTTTTTAACTAGTGGTAATAATGGCCCGGGAATTATACATAATCGATCACACTACATCCTTGGAGTGAAATGAAAGTAAAATCCCCTGAGCCTTAAAATTCTGGCAAACCATTTAGCCAGGTTAGACCCCAGTGCATACAAAATGGGACCAAGAGGAGGCCAGACTCATTACATAACATGTCCCTAGAACACCAATTATTTAAACTGAGATAGGGAAAGTCTGAATCAATAGCAGAGTCAAAAGCATGAGAAATACTTTGAGGACCTTGTCCAATCCTTGCATTCATATCGCCTGTCACCAAAAACCGGGCACTAGGAAGTTTAAGAGCTAAAATTTCAGTGACCTGATTCAAAAAATCCCATCGTTCTTCCCTTACACACTTGGTTTGGGAAGAAGAGATGTATACATTAATAAGAATAATAGCTTGTTCAGTGAAGGATAACTTAATTGCTAATACATTACAAGGGCTGTTTGCTAGAAATACCTGCTGGGCTTGAAAAGCTGATCGAATTAAATACCAAGACCGCCAACCTGTCTTCCTTTAGTGTGAAATTTAGATGCCGGAAGTTCAAAAACAGAATGGCCCTCAAAAGTGATAGGAGAGGACGTCCACGTTTCCTGTAGGCAAATTATGTCATTCTCTTTGAGAGTTTTAAGGAAATCACTGTCCTTTGACTTGGTCATCCATCCTGCTGCATTCCAAGAAAGTAACTTAACTGGCCTGTTGGTACTTGAGTGGTCAGTTGTAATTTGGTGTCAGTTAGGGCCAGTGTCTAAGAGAGATGTTTCCATCTCTGAATGCAAAAAATCCTGGTGGTTGTTGTAGATAGGAGCATAGAGGTCAGCTTTAACATCAGCCAGACAGTAATTTTATTCCGTATTTCCTGGGGTAGGTCCTTGATGGTTTGCATGGCCTTTCGGTCAATCACGAGCCCATCAGACTCTAATTGATCCGGTAATGCGCTGATGGGTAATTCTACATTTGTTGTTTTCTTATCAGTAGAATTATTACTTGGTGCAGTGATGATAGCCTCAGCCTCTCCTGAGAGGCTGGCAGAGAGTTCCAGAATTTTGGGGCTGAAAATGAAAGATTCCATCCTGCATCACCCCTAACCAGACCCCCAAAGTGATAGAACATGGAGCAAAGCCTCAGATGATGAAAAATGAGTGAAATGCTTACCCAGTCAGATTAATATCTGACAGACAGAGGTGGTCTGGCTCATAACATGGTCACAAGCTATTTAGGGCATTAAAGGTCAAAACAGTTTGAATTGTGCCATGAAATAAACAGGTAACCAGTGCAGATAGTAAAAACTGGAGGTCATGCTCCCATGCCCTCACAAGAACATAAACTGCTTCCTCCTAGACCAGTTGCAGTTTCTGAATGCTTTCCAAAGGTGGCCCTATGTGGGGTGCATTCCAGTAGTCTAATCTTGATCTGACTTGGAGGGCATAAATTTACACTGTCCACATTTTGTTTCATTTAGAAGAAGGCAGCTGGCACACCAGCCAGAGCTTTGCAAAGACTTTCCTGACCATTGCAGCTTTGCCCATCTAGGAGCAAAGTTGGATCCAGAAGGACACCCAAACTGCTGATCTGCTAAGGACAGAGCTGTCCAAAATCCAGTTCAACATTTCTACTGATGAGTCAGACTCTGTCATAAGAACATCCCCACTGGATCAGGCCATAGGTCCATCTAGTCCAGCTTCCTTGTATCTCACAGCGGCCCACCAAATGCCCCAGGGAGCACACCAGATAACAAGATACCTCATCCTGGTGCCCTCCCTTGCATCTGGCATTCTGACATAGCCCATTTCTAAAATCAGGAGGTTGCACATAAGCATCATGGCTTGTAACCCATAATGGATTTTTCCTCCAGAAACTTGTCAAGTCCCCTTTTAAAGACGTCCAGGCCAGATGACATCACCACATCCTGTGGCAAAGAGTTCCACAGACCAACCACAGGCTGAGTAAAGAAATATTTTCTTTTGTCTGTCCTAACTCTCCCAAACCTCAATTTTAGTGGATTTCCCCTGGTTCTGGTGTTATGTGAGAGTGTAAAGAGCATCTCTCTATCCACTTTATCTTTCCCATGCATAATTTTGTATGTCTCAATCATGTTCCCCCTCAGGTGCCTCTTTTCTAGGCTGGAGAGGCCCAAACGCCATAGCCTTTCCTCATAAGGAAGGTGCCCCAGCCCAGTAATCATCTTAGTCGCTCTCTTTTGCACTTTTTCCATTTCCACTATGTCTTTTTTGAGATGTGGCGACCAGAACTGGACGCAATACTCCAGGTGTGGCCTTACCATCGATTTGTGCAACGGCATTATAATATTAGCCGTTTTGTTTTCAATATCTTTTCTAATGATCCCAAGCATAGAATTGGCCTTCTTTACTCCCACCGCACATTGGGTCAACACTTTCATCGACCTGTCCACCACCACCCCAAGATCTCTCTCCTGATCTGTCACAGACAGCCTATATGTGAAGTTTTGATTTTTTGCCCCAATGTGCATGACTTAACACTTACTTACATTGAAACACATCTGCCATTTTGCTGCCCATTCTGCCAGTTTGGAGAGATCCTTCTGGAGCTCCTCACAATCACTTCTGGTCTTTACCACTCGGAAAAGTTTGGTGTCTTACCTAGATGATGCCCCAACTCAGGGGTAGGCAATCTTAAACACTCAAAGAGCCATTTGGACCCGTTTTCCGGCATAAAAAAACCTCAGGAGCCTCAAAACCCTTTTGACATCTAAAATGAAGATAATACTGCATATATAGTTGTTGTTTTTTTTTACCTTTATGCTTTTATAGGTCCCATTTTTATAATGTAGCCCCCTCTTGTAGCTTTTAGTTAGTTTTGTCATACATTCTTGTTCTGTGTTTTCAGATGCCTGGTCCTCTATGGTGTTTTGCTTGATTCCAAGGCCATTCTCTGCCTGGAGAATTATGCCCACTTTAAGCAAATTAACTCCCCTTCTTTCACCCAACAAATGACCCTGGTTCTACCCTGCACTCCTGCTGGACCCCACCTCCAGGGTAGCTCGCCTGTTCAACCTGCAGAGGTCCTCTCTCCTGCCAGCAGCCTCCCACCACTACAGCAGCCCCTTGGTCCTCAGCAGGTCTTGGGCACAGCAGCCACACTTCAAACTCCAGTGTCTCCAGCAGTCCATTAGTCACAAAGTCAGTCAGAGTATCCAGGCAGAGTCCAAAGTCAATAAGCCAAGTCACAGTCCAAGGTCAGATTCCAAAGTCAGTCAAATCAGTCCGTGTATCCAAGTCAAAGTCAATAAGCCAAGTCAGTCAGTCTCCTCTCCAACCTGCACTCCTTCTACAACCCACACCCCCTTCCTGCCTCAGGTGGTCCTTATATCCCTGAGGGCCCTATTGCCTTCAAGTGGCTGCAGCTGTGCAGCACACTCTGCTGGATGCCCAACACTCTTTCTCTCGATACTGAGCTAAACAAACGCATCAGTAAAGCAGCTACCACGTTTTCCAGACTTACAAAGAGAGTCTGGTCCAACAAGAAGCTGACGGAACATACCAAGATCCAGGTCTACAGAGCTTGCGTCCTGAGTACACTTCTGTACTGCAGCGAGTCATGGACTCTCTGCTCACAACAGGAGAGGAAACTGAACGCTTTCCACATGCGCTGCCAGGACAAAGTTCCTAACAACACAGTCCTGGAACGTGCTGGAATCCCTAGCATGTATGCACTGCTGAAACAGAGACGCCTGCGTTGGCTCGGTCATATTGTGAAAATGGATGATGGCCGGATCCCAAAGGATCTCCTCTATGGAGAACTCGTGCAAGGAAAGCTCCCTACAGGTAGACCACAGCTGCGATACAAGGACATCTGCAAGAGGGATCTGAAGGCCTTAGGGATGGACCTCAACAAGTGGGAAACCCTGGCCTCTGAGCGGCCCGCTTGGAGGCAGGCTGTGCAGCATGGCCTTTCCCAGTTTGAAGAGACACTTTGCCAGCAGTCTGAGGCTAAGAGGCAAAGAAGGAAGGCCCATAGCCAGGGAGACAGGCCAGGGACAGACTGCACTTGCTCCTGGTGTAGAAGGGATTGTCACTCCCGGATTGGCCTTTTCAGCCACACTAGATGCTGTGCCAGAACCACCTTTCAGAGCGCGATACCATAGTCTTTGGAGACTGAAGGTTGCCAATACAATACCCTTAAAGGGGCCACTGCTGACACCACATCTAGCTCCTCACCAGATCTTCCAGGATTCCAGTACATATGGCGGTTATGACATCTGCTTATCTTACATGGATACTAAAGAACTCCCCCCACCTTCCAGAGGCACCCTGCTAGAAGGAAAAAAGGACACAGACTCCAGAGGTGGGGAAGAGAAGAGGGGGAGGGCAGCCACAGGCCAGCTTCTGCCCTGCCTGCCTGCCTGCCTGCCTGCCTTCCCTCACTCAGGTTGCAACCCTCTCCACACTATCCTGGGAGTAAGCCCCATTGGCTTAAAGGTCAAACAGACCTGCGCGGGCGGGCGGAGGGGGAAGGGGGGGAACCACAGGCCAGCTTCTGCCCTGCCTGCCTGCCTGCCTGCCCTCATTCAGGCTGCAACCTTCTCCACACTATCCTGGGAGTAAGCCCCATTGACTACAATGGGACTTCTGAGCAGACAAGTTGGTTGGAGCTCTCAGGCTGCAGTTCTCTCCACACTTTCCTGGGAGGAAGCCTCACTGACTACTTGTGAGTAGACCTGCACAGGAGGGGGCTGAGGCTACAGCCCTCCACACCTTCCTGGGAGTAGCCAGGGACTACAGCGGGGCTTGCTCTCGAACAGACCTGCCGGGCGCGGGCTCCCACTCACCCGTCCTTGTGCTTGGCCTTGAGCAGGCTCCAAGGCTGCAATCCCAGGCACCCTTTCCTGGGAGTAAGCTTCATCCACTGTAATGGGGCTTCTAACTGAGTAGACACGCATGAGAGCAGGCTTTAAGGGTGCAATCCCAGGCATCCTTTCCTGGGAGTAAGCTTCATCCGCTGTAATGGGGCTTACAGCCGAGTAGACACACATAGAAGCAGGCTCCAAGGCTGCCATCCCAGGCACCCTTTCCTGGGAGTAAGTTTCATCCGCTGTAATGGGGCTTACAACTGAGTAGACACGCATAGGAGCAGGCTCCAAGGCTGCAATCCCAGGCACCCTTTCCTGGGAGTAAGTTTCATCCGCTGTAATGGGGCTTACAACTGAGTAGACACGCATAGGAGCAGGCTCCAAGGCTGCAATCCCAGGCACCCTTTCCTGGGAGTAAGCTTCATCCGCTGTAATGGGGCTTACTACTGAGTAGACACACAGGATGTCTCCTCTGCTGTGGAGGAAAAGCCTCTCCTTGCACTGAGTGGGGACCTGCTCAGGGAAAGGCAGGCTGCAAGGGCTCAAAATGGCTGAGGAGGAGGGTGTCCTGCTGGAGAGTTGGGGAAGGGAAAGACAGGGAGCTTAACCCTGCAGAGCGGGCAAAATTAAAAAGGGAAACCAATGTGGAGCAGGTGGGGATGAAGGGAGAGGAGAGCAGTGAGCTCAGGGGGCGGAGGGAAGCAGCCTGCCCTCCCAACACAGGTGCCTCCTGTTAACCCCTTTGCCACTTTCACCCGGAGGAGCCGCAGCAGACAGCTGAAAGAGCCGCATGCGGCTCCAAAGCTGTGGGTTGCCGACCCCTGCCCCAACTGGTTTTGTTGATATCTAGCCCATCAGTGAGCTCAGTCACTGACTGAAGGCAGAATTTCTCAACCAGTGGTATTTCTAGGACCCCCTGACCCCTGGCAGCGAGACCAGCAAATATATTTCTATAAGAAGAGTGAAATTTCTCAGGGAGTTTCTTTCAGCAAATCCCATGGGCCGGTCCCAGATGTGCTGAGGGAGACTGTCCCCACACTTTGACACATACATCTCTATTGGGCAAAGATTACGATGTGTTTTGAGAGCTGAATTAAGTTTCAGCAACGGAATGTAAATTCCAGTACTTTTTTTTTAATCACAAAATCTCATTACAAGAGATAAACAGTGGGTATTAATAGCAAGCCCACTGATTTCATTGCCAATGTATTATTCCATACATAGCTGAGTGTTTTCATTTCCAGATTCTAGGAGAAGTAATTAAAATTCAGAAAATAATTACCCTTCTGTAACGCATATTTTGATAGCACATGGTAGGATTGGAGTGGAGGGGGCTCACCTCTTCAAACCCAGGGCACAATCCTATGCATGTCTACTCAGAAGAAAGTTCCATTGTGTTCAATAAGTCTTACTCCCCAGGGTTTATGGCAATCTAATGTAATCTTTAGAGCCAAACCAAATTGTTCTAGCAGTTTAGGTTGTCGTCCCACTATACTCTGCAGCCTTGGATAAGATGGCCTGTTCAGGGTAAGTTGTGAACAGATAATCATAATTTCAGCAGTAAGGTCTCTGGGGAGGTGTAATGGCCACATATCTAACAGTAGGACAACTTTCTTCCAATGATCTGGTTTGAGAAACTTGTTCTTCTAGCTGAAAGCAAAAACTAGATGTTAACCGGGCTGATGCTGTGCTCTTAAGACATGGGAAACATGTCCATGTGGGGGAAATGGACTAGTGTGGTATAGTGTAGTTGTGGCTTATGGCAAACTTGATTCACTGACATGAAATGAAAAGAGAAGCAAAGATACTGGTGCAACCTTTCTTGTGGAGATAACAATGATAGGAACGGGAATCAAAAAGAGAATGCAATGCAGTATTCACACACACACACACACACACACACACACACACACACACACACACACACACACACACTCATTACTACAACTAAGCCCTATGGTTCAGCAGTTTCTAGGCAGGTGAAAAGAAAGAAATAACGTATTTCAAAAACCCCATTGAATTTCAAAAACCCATTAGACTAGCCTGCCCATGTAAACCTTGAATGCTGTCTAAACAATGGAGAAAGGTGGTATATAAATACTAAAATAAAATTAATGGGGGGACTCTTTGGTCCAGAGAGTGAGAATAGTGCCAAAACATTAGGACACAGAACAGGCATCACATTGCCATCCAAATGACAGACAGAACAGAAATTTATTATTACATCAAATAATTATTATTATTCTTTTCAGTGTGATATATTTAAAAGAACCTAGATTTGTGACAGCATATGAATAATAAAAAAATAGCTCCGCTTAATTCATTTTTTGGCTCCAGACCGGCTCTATCAATCCTCATTTTTCATTTTTCTGCCTGGCCTATAGCAAAGTAATAAGTGAAGGCTGAGCACTGTTTCATGAATTGCAAATTTGCTATATCAGAACATTGCTTGCATTTTTCCCATTGTCAATTGTATGAGGATTCCCACTATTGAAGGTAAATTGCTCAGACAAAGTAATTATGCATTGTGAGGGTCGGGGATGGGGGTGGTGGTGATTTTTTCTGAATACTTCTCCCCCTCCCCCCCCCAAAAAAAAATTAGAGTGGAAGGAAATGGCAGTTAGCACCATTTTTTAAAAAAAATTTAAACCTCTTTTTTGACTCCATTATTCTCAACATTGTTTGAAATGGAGGCACTTCCATTTCCTTCCTTCCTCTTCACCTGTAATTTGGTGACCCTCTGTGATCTCCACAAATCGCTGCAGCAGTGGGAAGAGGCAGTCGATGAGGAAGAGGCTTGAAAAATAATCCAAAAAAGAGCTGCAAGAAAAGGGGTTGGCTCATTAGTATATTGACCTCCTTTTTCTAATTCCATTCTTGCTGTTGTGGTGTGCGCTGGAGGTAATGCACAGGCATTGAAATCTTATTTCAAGACAGTGATGGCTTTCTTTGTTCCAGGAACCCTCAGAAAAATGCCATCCGTGAGCCCCCTCCAACTCTGTTCCACCACTGTTCCACCAGCATCACAGAAATGCCCTGGCACACAGATGCCGTTACATGGATCATCAGTGAGCTCTTCTGGGAGCTCTGGGAAGCTGCCCAAGGATGCCAACCCCTCCTATCTGCTTACCTGGGTTGAAATTCAACATTTTTACAATCAGCCAGCCCAAGTCCATCCTGCAGTTAATTCTGCTCCATCCATCTAAAGCAGGGGTGTCCAAAGATTTTGGCTGGAGGGCCACATCATCTCTCTGACACTGTGTTGGGGGCTGGGGGAAAAAAGAATTAATTTACATTTAAAATTTGAATAAATTTGCATAAGCTTACATAAATGAATATATTAAAGATTAACTTATATGAGTGAATGAAGGTCTTGCAATAGCTCAAGGTCTATAAAAGGCCTTGCACAAAGCAAGGCTGGCCTTTCCTTTGCTGCCTCTGCTGCATCACAGACGTGAAACAGCAAGCATTGGAGGAAGCCCTCATCCCACAGTTCACACAAGAGGTCAAACAGTCGCTCTCACGCTGAGAGCAGTCATGTTGGGCTAGTGCGGGCTCCAACAAATCTCCAGAGGGCCAGAGGCTCATTGGAGACTGGGGGCTCCCTGAGGGCCACATTGAGAAGCCTCGAGGGCCACATGTGGCCCCAGGGCCGGGGTTTGGGCACCCCTGATCTAAAGCAACAGTCTCAAAACCGTGGACTGCTACATCACAAATGCCATCTGGGCGTGGCACTTTCCGTACCGAACTGCAGCCACCTTTCTTCGAACACAACCATCTCCCAAACTCATACCAGGCAGCAACTTCATATGCCTGTTGCCACAGATGCCTCCCGGCCCCAATTTCTCGTTGAGGCAGCAGCCAACAGGCACAAGGCTGGGAGATGATTAGGTGCAAAGAAAGGTGGGAGAGACATGGAATGGAAAGCGCAATGTCCAGATGACTTTCTTGTGACACCAGATTTGGCTCACGGGCTACAGTTTGGAGGTCCCTGCTCTAAAGCACGCAAGGGCAAACCACAGCTCGTGAGCCACATGTGCCTATTTGACATATAATGTGCAGCTTCTGGAAATATGTTGGCTGCACTCCTTTTTGCATCACAATTAATATAAAAGGTAAATAAGAAATTTTCAAGCTTTGTAATTATTTACCAAGTACACATTGAGAGTCCACCAGATTCAAACCTAAGTTTAATGTTCATGGTGAGTAAATATATTTAAGAATCTAGATGCTTCTTAAATATTGTGGCTCTTGCTCTCTCTTGTGGCTCTAAAACATCTGAAGTTTATTATATGTGGATCATGATAAGCAAGGAAATTCCTCTTATATAAGGATTACAAAGGTATGGAGGCAAGGAAAACCTGGAATGAATTGCAAGTTTCCAAGGGCTGAAGACACTTCCCACCTGCCCACGCATCCCCAAGATATTGCTTGTTATATTTTGCCTGATTGTGGATTATACCTGTAAGCCACTTAGGCAGTCAATCTTGCCTGAAAAAAAAAGAGTTTTAATATGATATAATTAAATATGAATGTCTTTGAGATAGGGGATATATGAATATTGTAATAAATCACAAGCCTGCGATTATCACAGGCCTGAAAAACTGAGCAAAAGAAAAGGTGTTTTTCAAAATTTATGATGGTTTTATATGAATTTGGGGTGCCGATTCCAAAAATGGCATCGGTTTGGCCCAATCACTTCTAGTTCCAAAGATTCGGCATAGCCTTCTTAGTGAATGGTTCAAGCTTCTTTCTCATGAGGAAGTCGGGTGTAGGCTCCCTCACAAGGGAGCTACTTGAGCGCCCAATCCTGGGCTCAGCGCCGCAACTTCATGCCTCACCGCCAGGCTACCACCTGTGCTAGCCCACGCTGGCCGGTGCTGGGCTAGCACAAGGCTAGTACAGGGCAGGCACCCAGCCTCCGCTGCTTGGCGGTCTCAAGCAGGGGCAGGGATGGGGCGGGGAGGAGGCATTCCAGGGAGGGGGGAGACTAGGGGGTGGAGAGAGTGTGGGGGAGGCGTGATGGGGAGACAGGGAGGGCAGAGGGCGGGAGGTGTGCCGGGGGGAGGGAGGGAGGGGGGTCTGTAGAGCTCTGCTCCACCAGATTCAAGGCGTTTGTGTGGGGATCGAAGCCCTACACGAACGCCTTTACTTTAATGTAAAGTGAGTAGCCCCATTGCAGGGCTGCTTCCCTTACCCGGGAGAAGGGAATGAAAGTCCCCTTCTCCCAAGGTGCTGCTTGCGGGAGCCGAAGGCATGCAGGATCTGGCGGCAGCTGTTCTCTGTGCCACCGAGACTGGGCGCCCTGGGCAGCTCAGGACTGGGCTGTCAACCATTCACCAATGAGGCCAGGCCACAGCTCTGAAACCAGACATGATAGGGCAAAACTGGTGCCATTTTCTGAACCAGCACCCCAAATATAACCAGGAATCTTAATTTTTACGAGAGTAAAATGTGTGCTGGTCTGAGATATAACTAAGATGACGTAGTTACATTTTAAATTACTAGTTGAACATAGTTTATATAGTATTTTGTGCGTATTCAAATTTCAAATAACAAAATCATATTTTAGAAACATGGAGAGCTGCCTTCAACAGAGTGAGGACATTTGTCCACCTAGCTCAGTATTGTCTACGCCAGTGCTTCTCAAACATTTTAGCACCAGGACCCACTTTTAAAAATGACATTCTGTTGGGGCCCACCTAGTTTATGAGACTTTTAAAAAAGGTGCTCCAGAAAGGAATAATACTTTTATGTATTTATGTACAAGTAATATTTTATTTATTTGCAAGAAACTCAATCTATTTCTCATAATGAGGCAGGCCTAATGAATAGCCTCAAGGCTTGAGGGGCGGACAGCCCAATCCTGAGCTGCCCAGAGCGCGCGGCTGCAGCGGGACCGAGAACGGCTGCCGCTGGATCCTATGCGCCTCAGCCTGCTGCGGGCGGCGCCTTGGGAGACTTTCATCCCCTTCTCCCACGTAAGGGAAGCAAACCCGCAATGGGGCTACTCACTTTGCCGCTGACCAAATGTTCGGCGGTAAGGTAAAGCCGTAGGGCGCTAAGCCCTACACGAACAGACAGGATCTGGTGGAGTGGAGCTCCACAGGACCCGCCTCTCTGCCTCCCCGTTCCCTCCCCCCAGGCATGCTTCCTGTCCGTCCGCTCTCCGCCCTCCGCCCGCCTCCCCCCTCCCCGGAATGCCTCTTCCCCGCCCTCGCTTACCTCGCTTACCTTTTGAGACCGCTGAGTAGCAGAGGCCAGGTGCCCACCCAGTGGGCCACCACTGGGTTAGCACAGGCAGTAGCGCGGCGGTAGGACTTGCAGATATGCCTCATGGCACATTTGCAAAAGTGCATGGTGGCACGAAGCCGCTGTGCCAAGCTCAGGATTGGGCTCTTAGTTGTTTGACCCAGCATTCACCTGCTCCCACTACCTGCCATTGACAGACTTGGGCGAAAAAAAACACCAGAAAAAAGACCTTCAAGCATTTATCTCCCTATATTTACACAAGCTTGCAAACTGCAGGAGCTCAGCTCTTGAGGCAATTAGTTATCTGATTTTTCCATCACCCATGTTTTCATTGGATACTCTGTGGGGACCCACCACAAATCGGGTCATAGCCTGCCAAGTGAGTCCCAACCCACAGTCTGAAAAAATGCTGGTCCATACTGACTAGCTGTGGCTGTCCAAGGTTTCAGAGAGAGGTCTTTTCCTATCCCAACCTGAAGATTTCACGGCCTGAACCCAGTGTAGTGGAAATGCAGATTTCCCTTGAGGAGACAGTGTGTGGTGTCAGCAGTGGCCCCTTGTGTGGACAGGTCTGGGAAGTATGGAGTTAACCCCAGAGCCTTTGGCTTGCAATGGGTGTGGCTCACAGCTGCAACTTAGTAGGGATCAGGAGGACCTTGGAGATAAAGGTGAGAGAATCACTGCCAGAGGGTGTAGGAGGAGAAAGGAAGCAGAAGGAAAGAGGGGCTGGCTGGAGACATGTGGTTGGCTGCTATGTCCAGGAGCTGCTGAGAGCCCAGGTGCTGCTGGCAGGAGTGGAGAGGAAGGGGGAGGACCTCTGCATTTTGACCCGGGAAGAGGGGGTCGGTCGGTTGGTCAGTGGTGCTCTGCATGTAACTAGGGTTGGCAATCTTTTGGATGTGGGAAACTAATTAGCCTACAGTGTGCATTTGGTTTCTCAAGATTGAAAAGCGGAATTTGATGGGGCACCCAGAACCTCCTACCTGCAAGGCAGGTACTCCATCACTGAGCTACAGTCCTTCTCAGTCGTATTCCAACCAAGTTCTGAAGCAAACACACTTCTCCAAACATCCTGTCCTTATGCATCCCTTGCTTAAAATAGATGTACCATGTCTGTTTAGAACAGTTAGTTCTCGTAGTTGAATAAGCTGCTGCTGAATGATTGAACTCAATGGCTAGATGATGAAACTGGGCAAGTACCCTTGCAATATTCAGAGCATGGCAGTGGTGACCCACGAGGTGATTTGCTACCTTAAATGGTTACCAGGAGCAGTACAATAGTTCAGTGGGAAAACGGATATCCAAAGCAACCTTTGGAGGCTTGGAGATGGTAGATTGGGAGTACTGCAGCCAGTTAGCACTGAGGGCGCATTTGTCCCAGCTGACACCATTGTCCTGCAGGGTGTCATCACTTCCAATGAAGTGACAACAAATGCAACTCTATGGGGCTGGCTCAAGCATGTTCAAAACACCTCTGCTCTCTCCCAGCTTTAAAAACTTGTGGGAAGAAAATATTGTAAATTGCTCTGAGTCCCGCAAAGAGAGAGGGATATGAATCAAACCAATAAATAACTGTAGAATAAAGCAGCATTTCTCAAACTGTGGGACAGGACTGCCTAGGTGGGTGATGAGCCAATTTGGGGTGGGACCCATTCATTTCAATGTGTATTTTATTTTTAAAATATTAGATTTGATGCCACCATGGTATGTGATTGCATTGGGGAAATGATACAGATCTGTACCTTTAACAGGCTACTGTGTATATACTTATAACAATGATGGTCAATGGGGCTTACTCCCAGGTAAGTGTGGATAGGATTGCAGCCTTCAGAACTTTATTTATGCCCTGCCTTTCTACCAGAAGGGACCCAAGGTGGCTTGGATTTTTTTTAAACAAATCAACTGCTTGGAAGGGTTCTTTATTTTAAATAATTTTTTTTAACTTTCAAATTTTCTTAATTTGCTTTGATTTTGTCATGGGAGTGTTAAAATTGTTCCTGCTTGATGATGTCACTTCTGGCCATGACATAACTTCCAGGTTAACTACATCACTTTTGGTGGATCCTGACAGATTGTCATGCTAAAAAGTGGGTCCTAGTGCTAAAAATTCTGGGAACCACTGGAATAAAGTGATGAACAGTTTGGATTTTTGGTGACCCAGATCTGCCATCAAACGCCCTCTTTGGTCATCTGATCCAGTCTTTGCGACTCGTTCTGAAAACCCAGCAACCGAAGCAAGATGCTTTGGTCTAAGCCTGGACTCAAACTTGGCTTCTTGTCGACCCAGCCTGCTTGCGGCCCCTAGAAAGCTGTTCCTGCTTCCTGCCAGCTTGTTTTTTCGGCACTTTTCCCCACTTCCTCTCCTTTCTTTCTCAGGACCTTGCTAGCACTATTGTGCATGGCAACACAATGAGATTTCACCCTACGGAGCACATTCATCGCACTTCCATTGTACAAATAAGCAGGTCTGAAATCAACAGGTACTTTGCTGACACATCTATAACCGAGCCAGGTTTTTTCTTTCTTTCTTCCCTTTTCAGCTAGTGGATGCTTCTTTTTTCCAAATGAAGAATAATAATAATTTGCTTGCTGAAATCTACTGCTGTGAGCAATTGTGATCCAAAATCCCATAGGTACAACACAACATTGTACACCTACCATTCTCATGTGCATAAGTGCGCTCAGTCGATTCTAGGCTTCTGATTTTCTTTCTTGCACAGCAGAGGTCTAGCATGTGTGTGGCAGCCGTCACAGAGTACACTATGAAAAATGACATCCAGAGCTATGGCTGTGTTGGACTGTTGCAGCAAAAAAAAAGAGCCTTGTCACATCTTAAAGATAGACCGATTCATTTTGGCATAAACTTTCAATGAAATTGTTGCATCCAACTTAAGTGGATTGCTGTCCATGGAAGTTTGTGCTTGAGACAAATGGATGTGACTTTATGGTGCTGCAAGGCTCTTTTTGAACAAAGTTAGCATTCTGCATTAATAAAACAGATTTGCATCCTGGCTCACCCACCCACTACCCACTCCCTTGGTTTTCTAGCCAGGCACCCAATGGGGAGGCTTCCTGAGAGGCAGTGGAGAGCAGATGGCAGCAGCAAGCCATCTCCTTCCTTCACCTGGTGCTATTGAACAATTCTCAGATGCCCTGGTCCCTGAAACAGTATTGGCAGATGGGGCACACAGGGATTGTTAAATAGTACTGGGGAAAGAAGATGGCCCATTTCTATGGTTGGTCCTCCACCTGTCACATGGTAAGAATCTTCATGGGGCCTGGGCTACCAGGTGACAATGGGTTGGGAGCGGCAGTTGACCCTCTCTGGCTTGGGCACCAGTGTGAAACTTTGCCTGGGCCCTTGATGTACCCCACAAGGCTCCCATCTGCACAACCCCTAAAGGGGTCCCAAAGTACCTTGTGACATTGAAGGGTGTTGCCGCACCAGCACTATGGACTCACTAATGCACCACTGAGCAGGCTATAAACCAACTGGCCAGTTTCCTGTATGCCATCCTAACTAGACGTAGATCCAGCTCTCTAACATATTCCAACAATTTTATTTTTTAGAAAATGAGTCTGTTTGCATTGTTTTTTGTGTGTGTATATACTTTCACTGCTGAAACAGAGACGCCTGCGTTGGCTTGGTCATGTCGTGAGAATGGATGATGGCCGGATCCCAAAGGATCTCCTCTATGGAGAACTCGTGCAAGGAAAGCGCCCTACAGGTAGACCACAGCTGCGATACAAGGACATCTGCAAGAGGGATCTGAAGGCCTTAGGGATGGACCTCAACAAGTGGGAAACCCCGGCCTCTGAGCGGCCCGCTTGGAGGCAGGCTGTGCAGCATGGCCTTTCCCAGTTTGAAGAGACACTTGGCCAACAGTCTGAGACAAAGAGGCAAAGAAGGAAGGCCCATAGCCAGGGAGACAGACCAGGGACAGACTGCACTTGCTCCCGGTGTGGAAGGGATTGTCACTCCCGGATTGGCCTTTTCAGCCACACTAGACGCTGTGCCAGAACCACCTTTCAGAGCGCGATACCATAGTCTTTCGAGACTGAAGGTTGCCAATACAAATATGCTCTTTGTCTGTATGCTTAATAATGCCTAATAAAGGTGTCTGAATCGGACTAATGCACCACTGATAACATATAGTTTTGCACTGATATAATGGTGTTGGTGCATGACTCTGTTTCTGGTTTCTTTGCAATAGACCAGTGATTTTTCAACCTCTTTAATCTCACAACACTGACTGATGCTAAAATTTTCAGGGCACACCATCAGTTTTTAAGACAGTTGACAAGACACACAGCACAGTGCTTGGGGCCAAATCCTATCCAACTTTCCAAGTTGGTGCAGCTGCAATGCAGCCTCAAGGTAAGGGAACAAACATTCCCTTACCTTGAGCAGACCTCTGTGACTGCCTCCCTCCTACAGATTGGAGCACATGCTCCATTGGTATGGCTGCATCAGTGCTGGGAAGTGGGATAGGATTGGTCCCTCGCATGCCCCAATGGCCCTGCTAATGAATGACCCTCCCCCAAAATCCTGCAGCACATCTGTGGACCATTTGTGGCACACCATTGTGCTGCAGCACACTGGCTGAAAATGGCTGCAATAGACCATAGAATTCTGTCATGAAGCCATGAATCAGGAACTTTAGTCCCACTGGTTTCAAGGTAGATTTAGGGGCAGGCCTGGATGTTTGTATTTGTATTCATTTTCATTTCCAGAATGAATGTGCCTGAAAATGTGCTGCCATTCTTTTTAGTTTTGTTTGTCAAACTAGGAGTACAAAGTGTGGTGTTTGCATTTGACAAGCAGTTCCTTGCATGAGCTCCACTGCACAGCCATTTCCTTGCAGTGTCCCTAAGGCTTTGGCCCATGTGCCATAAGAACATAAGAACAGCCCCACTGGATCAGGCCATAGGCCCATCTAGTCCAGCTTCCTGTATCTCACAGCAGCCCACCAAATGCCCCAGGGAGCACACCTGATAACAAGAGACCTGCAAGGCTTCCTGGGAATTGTAGTTAAGAACATAAGAACAGCCCCACTGGATCAGGCCATAGGCCCATCTAGCCCAGCTTCCTGTATCTCACAGCGGCCCACCAAATGCCCCAGGGAGCACACCAGAGAACAAGAGACCTGCATCCTGGTGCCCTCGCTTGCATCTGGACAATCTGAGGACCAGGAAAGGCGGTATAGAAATACCTGTATTATTATTATTATATTATCTGCCCCAATCTGCAATCTGCTGCAGCATTGTCAGGAGGCAGTGTGGGTAAAAAAAACACACCAAAATGTGGTTATAGAATGATGCTTCAGCCAGAAGCTGTGTGTTAAGACCAAGAAAGAAACATTGTCTATATCAGGGATGGCCAAACTTGCTTAAGGTATGAGCCACATTCAGATATTTGAGAGCTGCAATATTTAAGAAGCATTTAAATTCTTTACTTACCATGAGCATTAAATGTAAGTTTTAATCCAGTGGACTCTCAGTTTATACCTGGTAAATAATTATGCAGCTTGAAAATCTCTTATTTACCTGTTATTGTGATGGTTATTGTAATTGTGATGGTAAAAGGATCGTCACCAACATTTCCACAAGCCGTGCACTAGATGTCAAAGTGGCTCACCAGCCACAATTTGGCCACCCCTGGTTTGTATGTTTATTTTTAAAAGTAAAACAAACACACATCCCAGCAAAGTGTGGAAGGCAGCAGGGAAAAGACTGAGCATCCTCTTCCACCTGAAAGGCTACGGTGTTTAGGGCTCTTCAGTCTAGAAAAAGGGCACCTGAAGGGGGACAAGATTGAGACATACAAAATTATGCAGGGGACAGAGTGGATAGAGGGATGTTCTTTTCCCTCACACACAGCACCAGAACCAGGGGACACCCACTGAAACTGAGTCTCAGGAAAGAACAGGCAAAAGGAAATATTTCTTTACTCAGCACGTAATTACCCGTAGTTGGTGGAACTCCTTGCCACAGGAAGTGATGATGGGATCTAGCCTGGATGCCTTTAAAAGAGACCTGGACAGAATTCTGAAGGAAAAGTCTATCATGGGTTTCAAGCCATGATGTGTCTGTGCAACCTCCTGATTTTAGAAGTAGGCTACCTCAGAATGCCAGGTGCAAAGAAGGGGCACCAGGATGCAGGTCTCTTGTGCTCCTGGAGGCATCTGATGGGCCACTGTGAGATACAGGAAGCCAGGCAAGATCCAGCAGGGCTCTTCCTATGATATTTTGTTCAGTTTGTATTGAAAATTGCACCCTCCTCCTTGCTATATTTTTTTAACTAGTGATTCAACAGAGAACCAGGAACCCAGTCCTGGTTCTGCCACCAAATACACAGTTAGCTCTTAAGCAAGTCCATTTTTCTCCAACTGGCTGTATCAGAGAAACTGTCTTCTGCCCCAGTTGTTTCAAGTCAAGTCAACAGATGATTTCACTGCATGCGGCCTCAGGACAACACAGCAGTGTAAGGATTTTTTTTATGTTCTGGAAAATCTCACTCCACTGTTCTGTTTCCACTGTCAACAAAAGATTGCCAGCCCCCATTGTTTGCTGGTGTTGTTTCAGGGAGATGATCAACAAAGCACCACTCCCAAGCCCCTGTCCTCAGGGTCCTATTATGGCCAGTGACCCTTCAGGGCCTGGTTGTGGTGTTTGTAAATCATTCCACCCAGAGTGGTGGAGGATCTGGAGAGGGGCAGCTACTCACAGATGCAGGTTCCCCTCCATGCAAAATGGTGTAACTACCAATTTCTGCACAGAGGAGTGTTGGCTCAGTCAGAGAGCATGAGTTTTGTTTGCAGAAGACCTCAGGAATTCCCATGTATGGTGTTCTTGCCAGAACCCCAATCCAAGCTGTGCTTAGAGAATTATGCCCACTTTAAGCTAATTAGCTCTCCTTTCCCCAACAATGGCCCTATTTCTGCCCTACAGCACTGCTGGATGCCACCTCCAGGGTAGCTCACCTGTTCAACCTGCAGAGGTCCTCCTTCCTCCCTCTCCTGCCAGCAACTCCTCCCACCACTACAGCAGCACCTTGGTCCTCAGCAGGTCTTGGGCAAGGCAGCCACACGCCAATTTCAGCATCTCCAGCAGTCTCCAAAGTCCAGTTGTCCATCATCAAGTCTAGTACTCCATTAGTTCCTCAGTCCATTAATCTAGTCTCCAAACTTTCCTTCTACCCACACCAAATGCTCCCTTCATCAGGTACTTTTATGCTTGAGGGCCCGTTGCCTTCAAATGGCTGCAGCTGTGCAGCACACTCTCTGCTGAATGCCCAGGCCTTAACCCTTAAAGGGGCCACTGCTGACACCACATCCTACCTCCTTGCCAGATCTTCCGCAATTCCAATACACAAGGATGAAAAAATCCTCTGCTTTGCCCCGCTGGGAGCAAGCATAGACAATACTGAGCTAAATGGGAGTACAGTGACACCAACTGTATTGCTAGGGCGGTGTGGGTCTTACCGGATGATGCGTACAGGTGGGGGGGATGACACCACTATTGGGCAAATACCATCATGTTATATATCAGGGGTGCTCACACTTTTTTGGCTCGAGAGCTACTTTGAAATCCAGCAAGGCCCGGAGATCTACCAGAGGGGAAGGAAGCGTCTGACAGACACCCCCTTTAATGTATGGAGCCCCTGCTGGAGTCTAGTCAGTTTCGTCAGTTTTGTTGCTGCATGCCTGAAGAGCAGCTAAAGTGTCAGTTTCAGTGTCAGTTTAGCTAAATGTGTCAGTTTCGTCTCGTCACTAGACGAAACTGACATATTAACAGTTTGGAGAGACAGGGCTCCGCGATCTACTCATTTTGCCTCGCGATCTACCGGTAGATCACGATCCACCTATTGAGCACCCCTGTTATATATCATTCTATGTGTGATTTTATGCAGAAAGCAATGAAACAAACCACATTGAAATAGCTCTATTCTATCAAATATTATAACCAAAAAACCAGCCAAGGCAGAGTGATGGTACATCACCATGCCCACTGCCCAGGGCACTGCCTCGCTTGTGCATGGGAGGAGGTCCATCATAGGGGTGACACACGGGTATCCTGTACTGGTGGTGCAGACCCTAGTGATGCCACTGTAGCAATACAGTCGGCCCTTGATATCTGCAGGGGATCCATTCCCAGATACCAATTTCAGTGGATAATGATATTCGTGGAAAGCCCTCAAAGGACCTTGACTTGACTTTCATCCACTTGACTTTCATCGCTTTGTTCTTTCAGCCATTTTCAGTTATTACCACTTTTCATATTTTGTCCATGTGCTTTCCTCTTGCATCTGATTTCACTCAATCCCCCACGACATTTGTCAGCATTCTTATGCTTATTTTTCTTTTCTTTCTGACTTTCTTCCATGCTCTGGTCCCTAACTAGACAAAAGTGCAAAGTAGTGCTGTAAAGGAACATAGAAAATACCTTGCACCCTTCGTCCATCTATCTCAGTGATTTTCAACCTTTTTCATCTCATGGCACACTGGAACGGCACTGAAATGGTCAAGGCACACCATCAGCTTTTTGATATTTGACAAGGCACACTGTGCTGTCAATGGGGGCTCACATCCCCTAACGGTCCTATTGATAAATGACCCTCTCCTAAATTCCCACCGCACACCTGGGGACCATTTGCGGCACACAGTGGTTGAAAATGGCTGATCTATCTTAACATTGTCCAAAGCCTTGCACAGCTGCATTGAAGCAAAGGTCTTTCCCAGCCCTAACTAGAGACATCAGGGATTGAAGCCAGACCTTCTGCACAGAAAGCAGGGATTCTAGCACTGAGCTATGACTCCAGACTCCTGCTAAGGCAGCTTCACATCCTGACCTTTAGTCTCATCCATCAGGCTCTTCCGATGTTCTCATTCTACTGTTGGCTCCAGTTACCTTATCTCCTCCCCTAACTCAATGAATTCCATTTTCTTTTCTCCAGCTAGAGGCTCTTTCCCCCTCTTTAAAAGAGTTTTAGAAGTTGGACTCGCATAAAAACACATTACACAAAGCCACTGGCAGCATTTTTTAAATCAAAGTAATGTTTCCAGAGAGCAGAGAAAGGAAAAGTGAAATGATTTGAAAACCTTCAGGGGGTTGTCAGGTTATACTTACAACTCAACACTGAATATCAGGAACTACAAAGTCCATCTCTTCATGCTTTTGATGGAAGAGGTTGATCCTTTTAAAGTTGCAATATACGTATTTTATTGATCGTTTTAGCCCCATTTTTTTTCTACCTTCAGGAAAGGCTTTCAATGTTTGTCTTGCAAGGAAGCCCTGCTTGTGTGCCACAGAACAATGGCAGGTTGCAAAGGATTCTGGGACATGTTCTAAGGCACAGGGTTGGTTCATAATGATAGGCACTGATATTGATACACTCACATGAACTGAAATTGTGCCCTGCAACAGAAACAACATTGTAGTTAATGCCAATGCTGGGTTGTGGGAAGGGGGCATGGAGCAAATTTCTGAAATTCTGGGTCCCTGCACTTCCCCCCAAGCTTACCAGCAGGGCCGACAGGTGGCAAGTCCTCTCTCCCTCTTCACTGGCAATTGAGAACATTTTCTAAATACCTGCAATGATACTTGTTGGAGTTGATGCAACTCCATCTGCTGTCCAGAGGGGGCAGGATGCTGTCCAGAAGGGGTCAAGCTATGACCCAGTGACTCTGACCTTTCTACCTGTTCTCTCTGTGATCCTTGTGGGGTGTGGCCCTAACCCTTTATCCTTCCCTTCTCCTCTGAGCACTTTCTTTTGTCCTCTGACCACCGACCTGTTAAGATGTGCACACCTGGGCTCTGATGCCCAGCCCATCTTGAGCACAAGGCATGCAGGGTGAGGCAGCTCTAGGGCCTTGCTATCTCTAAGTGTTAGCTGAACCTCTGATCCTAATCAGATGCTGTAAATGGAACTGTAAGTAAATAACTTCTTTTTGCAACTTTAACAAGCCATTGCCTCTTTGTCTTTTTTTTAATTGATTAGCAGTCAGCCGGGTGAGGGAGGTTCCCTGGGGTGATACCCAAAGGGGAGGGGTCTGCTGCTTAAGCTACTCTGCTTCCCCCCAAAGAGGAAACTATTTTTAATTTCTTCCAACAATACTGGCATATGTGAGAGATGCTCACATTTGAAAGTGGGAATGTAGATTGCAGCAGTGGCATGAATGTCTCAGCTGACCCATGCAATGGCGTCACTAGGGTTCGCATCACCCGGTGTGGGATGCCAGTGTGTCACCTCACATGCAGTGGGGGGGGGCAACACCCCAGGTGGTGGGCATGGTAATGTACCATCACTCCGCCCCCACTGGTTTTTTGTCTTTACCTTTTGACAGAACAAAGATCAAACACATTATGCATGAAATTACACATTGATTGATATATAACATGCTGGTATTATTCCTCCAAACTGTGATTTTGGTTGCTAGTGGTATAACACACACACACCCCAGGATGTCAACTAACTAACACCTTATTGCAGCAGTTCTCAAACTTTTAGCACTGGGACCCACTTTTTAGAATGACAGTCTGTCCAAGACCCACCAGAAGTGATGTCATGGTGGAAGTGACATTGTCAGGCAAATTAAAATAAGTATAAATAATTAAAGTAAAACAAATAATTAAATAAGCAGAAGCCAACCCTGGTCCACCAAGTGAATTTCCTCCGTAGCCTGCCTGCAATAACACCCCCCCCCCTCCAAAATCAGTAAGGTTTTGAGCCCTACCCAGTGCCCAGTTCAATTTAAGAACTTCTGTTTAAACCAGATCACTGTCAGGATCCACCTGGCTTTGCAAGTCTCAAAAAGGTTCACCTTATCAGCTGAAGCCTCTGTTTTGATCCTTTTTAGTGGTGGTGGGGGGAGGCTGCCTTCTGGAGCATTTGTTGAGCTCCAGTTCCATCAGATCAGGACCATTCTGGTGGCTTCACATTCCCCTTTGCCTGGTCTGACCACCAGCCAAGGCACGTTTGTTTACTCATGAGTAAATGTGACCATAAGGCTTAGTTTCGCTTTCCATAGGGCTCAATACATTCGTCTGCTTGGAGGGAGGGACTTCCTTATCAGGTGTTTTTGGGGGCTGGATTCATTGGATCAGGACCATTCTGGTGTCGTTGGATTTCTCTCAGCCTGCCCTTTCTGACTGACTAAGGCAAGGTCACCTACTCGCAAGTAAATGTGCGAAAAAGCTCAGTTTCACTTTCCATAGGGCTCCATGCATTATTGTTCTCTGGTTTTTTGGCCATAACATTTGGTAGAAAGGGGATATTTCACTCTAGGTTTTTGCATTGCATTCTGCTGGAAATTCCACATCCAACGGTATATAACATGATGGTATTACTCCTAACCACCATAATTTTAGCACATCCCCCCGTGTGTGTCACCCGGTGTGTCCCGCACCCCCCTAGCGACGCCACTGGGCCCATGCCACTGCTACCACCAGTGCAAGCCAACCACCAGTTGGTTTGGCTGGGTGATTTTCTGATGGGTGTCAACACTTGGCCAGTGACCATCCCGGCCAACTCCTGATGTTGCCCCTGGCTATACCATGCAGGGTTAGAAGATCAGTGTGGGTTGGGTCACACCCAACCCACACACTTCAGTCAACCCCATACTGAATCTTACCATGAGAATCCTGTGATAACGTTGCGGTTCCTTGATCATACACACTGCTGGGAGGTTGCTGTTTTAGCTTATAAGGTGTGTCCCTTATACAAATGGACACAATCGTATTCAGATGGAGACAATCCACCAGCAGTTAGTTCCTTTTAAGCCCCCCTTTAAATACTCTGAAGGCATGTCATGCATAAGGTTGCCAGGTTGGGGGACAGCCTCATACCTGAAATCCAAGAGTATGGGAGAGATGGGAGTCAGAAGGTGAGGTCCAGTGATGTTCCATGGTTGCCAACTACAGCAACACCTTGCACTTTTGTCTGGTTAGGGGCCTGAGCATAGATGAATGTCAAAGCAGAGCCTTATTTGTCTTGAAAATTTATTTTGGCTGGTGAAAAACATAAATTACTAACTATAGAACATGTGAATTTATGCAAAACCTAAGCAATCAGAAATTAGGAAATAAACATAAGAGTTGAAAGTTGATGAATGTTGGATGAGAGAATAAAGCACTTGAACAAAGTTTGAAATGTGGTTATAATTTAAAATGACTGAAAGGCAATGAAAGTCAAGTGGATGGACATCAAGGTAATGCTGTATAACCAAGTAAAATTCACTGCCCTTTTGGGTCAATTGGAGGAAGCACAGTGGTGCTGTGAATGCAGAAGGGGGAAGGCCCCCTCCAGAATGGGAGATTGTGTACAGCTGGAGATGGGCTCTCGCACCAGGAGGGATGAAGACAATTAGATTCTTGGGCTGAAACCTTGAGATCTGGCTATGATTGAGGTATGTTGCTAAAGCTCAGGCGGTCTAGATCAGTGGTTTTCAACCAGTGTGCTACAAATGGTCTGCCATAGGACTTTGGGGGAAGGTCATATATTAGTAGGGCAACTGTGGATGTGAACCCCGGCAGTGTGTTGTGCCTTGACCATTGTTAAACAAAAAACTGATGATGTGCCTTGACAATTTTAGGACCTGGGCAGTGTGCTGTGGGATGAAAAAGGCTGAAAAATGCAGGTCTTAATCTTGTCAGTGCCTGGGCAGAAGATCTTTTGGAAAAACTACTTTTTCCACAGGATGTGGTGCTGGCGTCTAGCCTAGACGCCTTTAAAAGGGGATTGGACGAGTTTCTGGAGGAAAAATCCATTACGGGGTACAAGCCATGATGTGTCTGCACAACCTCCTGATTTTAGAAATGGGCTATGTCAGAATGCCAGATGCAAGGGAGGGCACCAGGATGCAGGTCTCTTGTTATCAGGTGTGCTCCCTGGGGCATTTGGTGGGCTGCTGTGAGATACAGGAAGCTGGACTAGATGGGCCTATGGCCTGATCCAGTGGGGCTGTTCTTATGTTCTTATGTACTTACAACCTCCTGAGCAAAATCCAGTCATTTGTATGGAAATCAAGGGAACAGATGCCCTTAGTGTAGGCTGGATTGCGCATAGCTCACAATAAGAAAAATATCATGACTGTCTCCCATGAGTGTTGGATGTGGGATTCTTTTTCTCCCGTTCACAAAATATGATGCTTTCCCATACGAGTCATGCTTTCTCATTCCTGTGGCACAAAGATGATCACAGTTCTTAAACGTTCTTATTTGCTGATAAGCAAATGTGTGTTCTCACACTCCTGCGTGACAGATTTCGTTGGAGCTTTCTCTAACCAGCTTCCTGTTTCCTTTCCCCTCTGTCTTCAGAGCAGTATTTGCATTTTTCCTTAAAACAACATATCTTCCACTCAGGGTGGAAATTCCTGTTGAACTTCCCTTCCAATCTACATTAAACAATCATTTCCTGAGGGGCTTTTTTTTCCTTCCTTTCTTTTGTTTTTAGTAACATACAGTATCATTAAAAGGCCATCATGCCTACTTAGTGCTATCATTCTGGTACTGTAAGTCTTTAAACCTTTATTCTGGTTATGCCATTAATTGCTAACCATATCAGGAGGTTCAGATAAATGGAATTTTTCAATGTTACCTACCTGAATAGCGCTATTTATTTTTGTACTTAGATTACAACAACATATACTAGAGCAGTGTTTCTCAGACTGTGGGTTGGGACCCACTAGTTGGGTCATGAGCCCATTTCAGGTGGGTTCCCATTCATTTCAATGTGTATTTTATTTTTCATATATTGATGCTACCATTTAGGGAAATGTTACAGATCTGTACTTTGAACAGGCTGGTATGCATATGCTTTTAACAGATATAGTCAATGGGACTTACTCCTGGGTAAGTGTGGATAGGATTGCAGCCTGTGGGATGTTTGGGGAATTTTTACAGCTCAGTAACTGCTTGGAAGGGTTAGGAGGGTTCCTTATTTTGAACTTATACTTAATGTAAACTTTTAATTAATTGATTTAATTTGATTTTGTCATATGGGTGTTAAAAAAGTTCCTACCTGATGATGTCACTTCTGGCCTTGACATCATTTCCAGGTTAATGACATCACTTCTGGTGGGTCCCAACAGATTGTCTTTCTAAAAAGTGGGTCCTGGTGCTAAAAAGTTTGAGAATCCCTGTACTAAAGGAAGATTCAAAAATGTTAGGGCTGCCATATTAGGGCAAAAAAGCCTAATTTCACATCTATTCTGATGAGGACTGAGCTGTCTTGTATCTAGCCTTGAAGGAGTCTTTTGGGTCATGGTAGATAATCAAAATGTCAACCAAATGTGAAGCTGTGTGAAGAAGGCAAACTCCATGCTAGGAGTCATAAGGAAAAAGAAAGAGACATCAGATTACACATGGTGTGTTGTGATATGCACCCTGAATCACCATGTGTGATCATGGGTATGCATGAAATTCTTGCACAATCAAGGACTGTCATGGTTATACTTTCTCCATCAAAATCTATGAAGAAAGTCTTTGGTAAGGAGCTGAAGAATGTGTGAGTGTATGTGTGAAATGTTTCATATTTGAGTGTAAATAGTGGAACTGGATGTGTGTTTTTTTCTCTCTTTTTTTGGTTGGAGATCTTTGGTGATAACAGAATGTATTTCATTAGCTCCAATTGTACACCCCCAAAAAATGTACAATAATTATGCAACATTAACCACTAACGAGGCTTGGAGGCAGAATGCCCATGAATATCCGATAAGGGATTATTTTTCAGGATGTCCTGGCAGTAGCTTTCCAAGATTTCAGACAAGAATTTTTCTGCCTTACCTGGAGATACCAGAGATTGAACCTGAGACTTTCTGCATACAAATCAGGTACTCTGGCACAGATCTATAGCTCATACTTGGCGTACTTACAAATATACAAGTGTGAGCATAAGCAGATAGGAGGCATTTCTACAAGACAGAGCTGCTATCCTGTATCAGAGCCCCAGAGAAAAAATATTTCTGCATTCTATGGTGGACTCAGCCAGCTCTTGATGCTTCTGTCTCAATTTCTTCTCTTAAACTGGCAAAATGCTCTTTTTCTCAAGCAAACACCTGCCCCCTCTCTTTTGCTGGAAGGGAAGAGGGATGTATCATTTGTCCTAAAATCTTGTGCCTTTCCTGTTCCGAACACTGTAGATCAACATTTCTCAATGTTTGTCCGCTGCCTTATCACTAGTCCCCCACCACATTGCACAGTCCACCTATTGGAAGTACCTGTTATCACCAGTTACTTCTGGCATGATTAGGATTGGCACTTTAGGCAACACTTCTGGCTTGGGAGACCAGGCATGATGCAACAAGCAATGGTAAGAGGCTGAAGGTGGATGGGAGTGCTTTTTGGGTGTGCGAAAAACACACACTGGAGCTCTGTCCACCGTGCCAAGCCTCCTACTGTTTGTCATATTGCACTGCTGGTCTTGCTGCCAGGCAGCAGGGGTCTGGGGGTCCCACACATACCACTGGGCACCAACTTGTACCACCAGTACCACTGGGCAAGAAACACTACTGTAGAAAGATGTGCATGTCATGAACTATCTCCCGACAATTAGCTTCCTTGAACTAGGGACCTCCAAACTTTCATCAGCTAGGGCAGAACTGAAGTACCCCCCCCCCCCATTTTCTTCAGCTCATTTCTCAAGCATCAAAAACGCAAAAGGAATTTTGGTGATTTGAGAGGTAGGCTGAGAAATTGAGAAATTTGTACCGTCAGCTGCCATTTCCCCTCACAAACCACCTTGGAATGATACCATATCATGATATCCTGTCATTTACTAGGTATTGGGGTTGGGGCAAGGAACTCATGTCAGTCAATGGGAGTTATCTGCCAAGAAGACCTCCATCCTGCCCTACCCTGTCCCTACCACTACAGAAGGAAAAATTGGGTAGCTAGTCCCAAAACTTCCACTGAATTTTGCCCACCTCCCCAAAGTTGAGCTCAACATTCTTCAGTGAGAACTTTGCACGCCATACCATTGTCGCCAAACGGTCCATGGAAATTAATAAATTATCTCCCTTCCAAAGAAATGACTGGCCAGAGTAATATCTTCATTTATCTAATATCTTTTGGGATTGTGGCAGCATGATACTTTTGAGCTCAGATTTACCAAGCAATGCTTGTAACAATCAATAGAGCGCTGTAGATCTCCTAAATTGTCAGTCTGCCAGCTATTCAAAAGGATTGTTTTGTCAATAGTATGTTGGAGTGTGAGGCTGAAGCAGCTTTAATTGCCTTCTTTATTCCACTCTGGAAAGATATTGATTTCTGTGCATCATTTTCCAGTGTGATGCAAGAATGCCAAATATAAACACAAAGATTACGTGCTTGTTTTATTGACTTATAAATCAATTTCTGGGTACATAGTGTAACACTGAGATGGCTGGGTTGAAAGTAATGGATGTCCCTAATAAATATTGTTCTTAAACAGGGAAATTTTTGAACCTGTTGAATTGGACAGGGGTGTGTAAATCAGCTGTCAGTCCTGAGCTCAGGGCTAAACTAGACTAACAGCCCAATCCTAACTAACTTTCCACACTGCAGTGCAGTGGCACAGAAACAGACTCCACTTCATCCAGGGATGGAGTCTGCTGGAGATAAGGGTATATTTGTCCCCTTCCCCTGGGGTAAGCTCTGCAGCTGTTATGGAGTATCATTGCAGGTAAAACTGAGCTAGATGATTAATCTCACCCTCCTCCAGATTTCTCAGGGTGGCACATGGGAATATGCTTCAGGGAAGTTTTTCCCCTGCTGCAGTATTGTAATCTGGATCTTGCCCCCCCCCATGTGCTATTTTAATGAAGGAAAGAGAAAGCTTCTGTCAGCTTTCAGTGGTAACTTTGTTTTCATTAAAAATAGCACAGGGGTGATGGAGAAGAGGCTGTGATTGGGATCCGACCACAGAAGGGGGGAACTACCTAAGCCCACTGCCCTGTCACAATTTGGAGCTGTTCAATCAATCCTCCTGCACTGTGTTTAAAATACACACACACACACACACACACACACACACACACACACCACACACACACACACACACACCATGAAGTAACAAGGCTCAGTTGCATCTAATTTGACCTTAGTCATTACACTGTCAAACAAATATAAAAAAGTTCTAGCCAATCCCTTTGTCTGCTCTGTTGGCTTTCTGTTTTCTTTCCTTTCAAATGCGATTTCTTCCACTTGTAGTTGTGGTTCCCCTCTGCTCCATAAGTCAAGTGAAATCTGCACACACGCTTGAACTTCAGGGTAAGAACACAAAACAGCAACGCCAGATGCAGGCATCCGGTGTGCACTAAGGGTTCTACAGTCAGTCTCCACACCAGGAAACAAAGAGGATCGCGACAGAGCCCACGCAACAGCCCCACAAGGTTTCGCAGACCCCATTACATGACGCTTTCTGAACTATACAAGAGAGCACACACTGATTTCTCTTGTGGGCTCCCCCTTCTTTCAAATAGCAGCCATGGAGAGGGTAAGCCAGATTGGGGGTGGTTGTGTCCATAACCATTTATCTAACACAATTTTTGACAGGAAGTCCCCACCCAAAATGGCTTTTTGTGTCAAAGGTGCCATTCAGAGTTAACTCGGAAAAGTTACAGCATTTGGTAATGCTCTCATTTTCACTTATTCACAGCCTTGCCCACAGCTTTTCTAGGACTAGTTTCTTGGACCCTTGGAGGTCACATTCCATGCCTGCTTCAGCATGCAGATACACCCCATTATCTTAACAGTTTCTGTTGTGTTACACATTCATTTTCCTTTGACTGAATCAATAGTAACTGTATAAGTGTAGTTTTCTCCTACACCGAACCCTAAATGCTTAGACTAGTGTTTCTCAAACTGTGGTTCAGGACCCACTAGGTGGGTGACAAACCAATTTCAGGTGGGTCCCCTTTCATTTCAGTATTTTATTTTTAATATATTAGACTTGATGCTACCCTGGTAAGTGATTGCATTTGGGGAATCACTATGTCACAATCAGTATGTTTAACAGGTTACTGTGAAGATGCTTTAACAATGATAGTCAATGGGACTTCCTCCTGGGTAAGTGCGGGTAGGATTGCAGCCTAGGATTGTTAAAAATTTTTCCTGCTTGATGATGTTACTTCTGGTCATGACATCACTTCTGGTGGATCCTGACAGATCCTCATTCTAAAAAGTAGGTCCTGGTGCTAAAGGAATGAGAACCGCTGGCTTAGACAAATAACTAAAGCCTAGATCAGTGGTTCTCAAACTTTTTTTATCAGCAGGACCCACTTTTTAGAGGACTCACTTTTTAGAATGAGAATCTGTCAGGATAAACCAGAAGTAATGTCATTAAACTGGAAGTGATGTCATGGCCAGAAGTGACATCATCAATTTAGACTTCAAACCTAAGCCACAATCAGCCAGAGGTCCCATTACACCTCACACCCGTGCTTTTGCCTAGCTCAGAATTCAAACATTCCAGCTTGGAAGTCAAAACAGAATGCAGACTTGGATCCTTCTCCAACCACACAGCCCAACCCCCTTTCCAGTGTCCCATTTTCCCACCACTTCAGGGCAAAGCACAAGGGCTCTCTTCCACCAGAAGTCCATCCTGCCCAGCAGCTCTGTATCCTGTATTTTTAGCTCTGTTATTGAGCTAGGCAACTGAGCTAGGTGCTATGCAGCCCACCAGAAATTGGCTTGTGACCCACCTAGTGGGTTCCAACCCACAGTTTGAGAAATGCTGGTCTGCTAGATGAATGCACACATGAACAAACTCTTCTCTATGTTTGTGCCAGTAGGACTGCCCCCACCACCCTGGGCATGGGGGGGAGAGAGAGAAAATCAAATTTTGTGTGTGACTTCGACTGGGCAAAGACTTAAATACCCTCTTCCCTTGCCATGGCCCTAATCTGGATCAGGGCTCCTGAGTATTGCATTGAAACAATACTATAATGGTTTCTCCTGGATGGTGACATGTTTTGGCCTTGCATTTGATGAGTCGATTAAAATTCCTGTATCATATTTACTGTAACAATTCTGTATAATATACAGTGTATATTATTCTACTGGTTCTTGAAGGGGTTTTTCCTCTTTGCAGTTCCTGGCTGGTCTGAGAGCCCGCCTTTTGGCCTCTCAGCAGAAACTGTGACGGTGTATAAATGCTGTCCTTGTCTTCATTGAGGTGCCTTCTCCACACCTTGAACTGCAGAAAAACAGGTTTGTTCCAGGTGCTGCATTGAAAAGTGGCCCATATCCTTGGCTCAAGGCTGCCCTCTGGCGGTTGCATTGCATAAAGAGTCCCCTTGTATTTATTCTTATTTTTTCTTTCCATTTGTACTAATGACGCTTCCTCAGGAACAGACAAGTCAAAATATTAGATACCCAGGAAATGGGAGGTGTGCTGGTTGTTGTTTTGCTTTAGATATTCCATGGGAAAGGCATTATTTATTGTATTTTAAAAATAATTATGTTCTGCTTGTCTGTTTCAAAAGGAGACACAGAAACCTTTCAGAACTTGGAGATCAACCTACTTACATCCTACAGAATGCCATGGTACTTGATGACAGAAGTTCCCTGACCCCAGGAAGCTGCAATCTAAGAGCAGATAGAAAGAAGACAACAGATACAACAGGCATTGGGGCAAATGGCGAAGATGTGGTTTCTTCTAAAGCACACATTCAGTTGCAGTGTAGCAGGGGTGTAGTATTGCATTTGCTCGGTTCTCTATATACGTGAATTCATGATCCACAAGGGACAGAGTTGTGACCTACTTCTCGTTATCCATGACTCTGTCCTCATTATCCATGAATACCGTGGCTGGGGCAAGCCCATGAAGGGGCCAAGAGACAAGGGGCGGAGGAGAGCGTATGAAGCACTGCTGAATTCTGAGGCCTTACTAAGCAACCTTCAACAAGTTGAGTTCAGCACAGAGGAGGAAGCATCAGATGTAGGAGATGGTGATGAGCCCTCGCTGTCACCAAAGCAAAGATTCAGGTCTCCAAAGCAAGATTCAGGTCCATAAAGTTCATAGAGTGTATGTTAAAGAGGGTCCCCTGAACCTAACCCATTTCCCCATAGACTCAATTATTCAATATCCCCTAATTTGGTATCCACTAGGTTTTCCAGGAACCTAACCGTAGTGCATAACGAGAACTGACTGTACTTAGGGATTTTGACAGAATGTCTAGGTATTCTATAGTATACACAGTGTTTTGGGGCATGGTACAAAATAAGCTTATCTGAACTGACCTTGTATACTTTACCTGAGTACTCTATAGAATGTCTACCATGTTTTTGGCAAAGTATTCCACACAATACCTTAGTTTCACACTAAGGTAACCTATACAATGCCTGAGAAATGTGTGCAGATGGTTTTATTTTATACAATGTCTTGAAGTTTTAGGTATGCTATATGTTAATTTCACACAATGGCACTAGCGTGGAGAAGCACACATTAAACCCTCCAGTATGCCCCCTACAGATGAAAATGCGGGTATGCTTCTAACACCCCAAATCCCTATGCCAAGGATCATTTTGTGAGCCCAATTCCATCCATTATTAATTTTTATTCTGAATTTTTAACCCCACGTTTCCCTGTTAAACCAAAAACACAAAGCAGTTTACACTAGTCAAACAGGCAAAGAATAAAATGTATAACATACAGTAAAAACTAAGTCCCAGAAAGCTGGACTAGATGGGCCTTTGGCCAGATCCTGCAGGGCTCTTCTTATGCTCGTCACTTCCTGATTTGTCCTTTGGCCAAGCCAGTTGCCCTCTGCCATTTTTAAGACAAGAGGACACTTGGTGAGAGTTGGGCTTGAGAAGTTATAAATCTGTTCTATGATTTTCCAGAGGGAATTTAAGGTGCCACAAGTCTGTTGATCAGCACAATTGATACTCTCCATTATCGGTTCTTCCAAATCTAGGTTTGTATCTGCAGAGGGTAAAACAGCAAGTGTTGGGCACTACATAATTGGTGGGCATTAGAGGCAGCACATTGATGGATGCTTAGTGTGCCTGGGAAGGGAGCTGTAGCCTGATGATTGCAGGTGTATTGGCCTTCTTGCCTGCTGCCTGCATGAGGCAAGAGACACAAGGCCTCAGTAATGGGGAGGGAGACATCCCTCCCTCAGCACTTTCCCTCACATCTTTATGCTGAGTTGGCCAGTCAGAGCTCAGGCAACTTTGCAGGGTGATCTTTGGTACACTGACTCCAGGTTCAGCTTACCTCTGCCTTGTGTGCCCTCCATCATCCATTACATATATTCAGAGCTGTTGGAACTCAGGCACCTTCTTCCACCCTAGCTATGTTGATGGGGCTAGCAGCTTTTCTTGCTTATCATTAAAGCTGCTCCTCCTGGGACTGCCTCATAGTAACTGTAAAGTACCACCCAAAGTTATTGTTTTGTGGTGAGATTTAGTGACTTAATTAGGAAATTTAGGACCAAATCCTATCCAACGTTCCAGCGCTGATGCAGCCACAATGAAGCCCCCAAATAAGAGAACATTCCACTACCTTGAGGAGGCCTCCCATGAGTGCTCTCCCCCACACAGGATACTGCACAACAGGTACACCCTGTTGGCACAACTGCATCAGCACATCAGCGCTCAGTGGAACTTCATTCTACCTCTGCATGGCTCCTCTCCTGGGTAAATCTGGGCTCTGGGATGCCCTGGGCAGTTGCATCTGGGAGGCCGGGCAGCAGCTGCAACTGCCCAGAATGTTCTAGAGACCAGATCTAGCCAGGAGAGGAGCCAGTCATGACTTTAGGTGCTGCTGGACTAAACAAAAGCAGGCTCAGCACCTTTCAACTAATGAAGCTTTAAGAATGTGTGTTGTGGGTGGAGGGGGTGTAAGCAAGAAAGAAAATTGATGCATTGTTTCATTTAAAAGTTAAGGACTTCCATTGTTACAGCTTCGAGCATCAACCTTCACTACTGCTGTATTTTAGCTTCCCGTGAACATCATGAAGTTCTGATTTGTCTATTATCGTTTTTATTAAGGCTGAGGCCAAGATGGAGCCCCAAAGGCAGAATTTTTAAAAAATCTAAATGATTAATTATGCCAAAATATCAACTCTGCCTTCTGGAAGTGTTTGTGCTCTTGCTTATACGAAGCTTTGGGAACAATTCAGCGCCTGCTCTAATGGCTGTAAGCTGGTGGTCCTTCCTTCCTTTTAGATTGTGACTGCTTTTTGGACAGGGAACAAATTTAGCTATGCAAACTACTTTGAACTTGAGGATTGCAAAGCAGTATATAAATAGTCTTAATACTACTACTGTACAGCAATAATGTAGTCAGTCCATTTTAAAACCAGACCCTGCACAGCACAATTGCTGTATATGGATATTCTGAAGTAAACCGCACTATGTTCCAGGGGCTTGTTCCCAGGAAAGTGTACAAAACATATTTCTGCTCAAGCAGACTTATGGAAACAGCAGCCAAACTTGGACCCTTCATTTGCCACAAGCTCAACATCCACAAGTGCACTATAGATTTAGTCATACCTTAGATAACGACACTTCCTTTGGTGTTGAATTGTTCCAGTGCTCTGTGTCCCAGGATGATTTGCAACCATTCTAGTGAATGGGAGCAGTGCAGTTATCTGATTCCTTTAGATTTCCAGACACACTCTTAATAAGCTTGCATTTTCCCTCTATAAATACATTTGCCCGTCTTTCTCCAGCTGAAGAAATATTTAGACCAATCATGACTGCATAACATCTCTACTTTAAATTATTAACCCAATTAGTGCTTTATTCACATTTTAAAAACTTGTACAATTTATTACAAATATAAAACAGTGCAGTTTTCCATACATTATCCCAATTCTGAGACAAACACTTAAAAGACATGGAAAAAGCTTTTAATTTTTCTTATAAACGTAACATTTGCACCTTTCACGCTCTTTATTCTTCCTCTACCCTTGATTCAAAAAGATCAAACTTACAACATACTGCAGGTTTATTTTTATTCAAAAAGTTACTTGTCTCAAGACATAAATACAAATCAGAAAACAGTACAATTAGGACAATAGAATGTGGAGGACAACAGGTTAAGGTAAATATATAAAACATTTTTTTTAGTTGTTTGAAAACAAAGCTGTAAGAACTGCTTTCACAAAGAAACACTCCTTGGAGAGTAAGGAAAAAAATCAACTTAAGTTTAAAATCATATATACAGTCCTCTCAGCAGTTCTATTTAAATGCAGTGGTAAGAAGTAGAAGAAATAAAAGATAATATAGGCAGGTACTTTGTAGACATGAAAAATGAAGCTAGGCAGACCTGGTCTGGTCGTGTTAACCCATGACAACAACTCAAAGTAATTATGTGAGCCTGACCTCATGGCTTTTGGCTATCACAGCCCAACATCTGATTTGTTTTTTTTTCCTGAATGAATAATGAAAGCCTGTTTATATTTGATCATCTGGGGAAAGTTATTGTATTGCAAGCGTTATTAAGGCGCATGGAATGATTAGAAATAATATACCTCAAGAACTGAGAGACAACTGACAAAAAATATACATATGTAATATAAGTTAACATTTCCTTTAAATGATGTCTAGCTGCCTAAGCCTTGCAGGGTGAGTCAATGTCAAAATGGCGTAGATCCAGGTGTGGTTCGTTTTAAAATGGTTTAATTTAAAATGGTGACAAGTAGGTGGCAAACAAAGTTTTAAAGCTTAGCTTTCAAAGGATATTATGGGGGTATTTATGAATTTCTATTATTCAATTTAATTTACATACAGAGCAAATGTACTGTAACCTGTTAGAAGTATCATTAACCTGAAGACTGCTTGCAAAGACAGATAGATAAAACAATATAAAATACAAATTTAAAAATCATTTTTAAAGCATGAATTCTCATGCTCATCTATTTTTAAACATTGTTAAACTTTCAATATATTTCTGAAACCTCATAATTTTTAAGTTGGAATTTAAAAGTAAGAAAAAACTAAACAAACTGCGCAATTATAAAATCAGCACCAATTTATATATATATATATTTTATTTAAAATTTAGACCCCTATTCCCACACTCTAATAAGCTGTATATTTTTTGTTTAGAATTTTTCTGCAAACATACTACAATAAGCTTCTTTATTTGGAGACAAAATACAGTGGCACTACTGGAAGGAATTTCACAACATTACATTTTTTCTTAAAGGACAAGCAAACTCTCAGGGTCATTAATGGGTAAGCAGGATTGATCTCAGTGCTTTCTGGCAGTCCGTGGTTCCTGGATAGTTCATGATTATGCAATATAAGGAAGTGTTGGGATGTTTCTTTTTTTAAAAAAATCTAAGAGAGCTTTTGGGTAAAATAATCAGTGTGCATCTAAATTCTTTTTCTATGATTATCCTAACTGTTTACCAGAATGGAAGCATTTTGCTGAAATGCTTCTGCTTTCTCTTCTGGTTCTACAAATGCCAGTGATTGAAATCAAGCCAGCTATCATTTCAGCTAATGGATTTCAACACCGATGTAGCAGAATTATTTCAATGCATCCAACAGATTCTAACAAGGAGGGAACTTTAAAAAAAAATGTACCAAGCACCTCCCCAACAGCTAGGAATTTCAAAAAGGGGATGTTTAACTATGATTTGAAAGTAAAGTAATAGTACATAAATAAAATACTGGTTTTTCCAACAGAAACTGTAGCTTATCCTCAAGTTGTTTACTTGTCCTTTATGTTTCAGGCAAACAAAACTGCCCCTTCAATGCACTTGATCTTGTAAGCACATCATTCTCCTTAGAGAAAAAACTTGTTCAGAATATCACTGTATCTACCACAATTTTATAAATCTCCTCTTCCACATTAGAAAATGACTTCACCACGGAGTTATTTGCTGTAATGTTAATTAAAACATTGATACTCCAAGAACCTAGAAGAGAGAAAAGTTGCATAAATTTAGAAGATGCAATATGTTTTTCATCAATGTCTAAACTAAAAGAGTATATTCTTACCATATATACACACTATACAGAAATGTATCCATTTTCAATGCCCAGAAGCTATAACAAAATCCAAATTCTTTTCTTTAACACAAAGTGGGCAAAAAGTGCAGCTGTAAGGAGCTGTAAATGTATACACTTCTTCAACTTGATGCTACAACAGGTTGCAGCTACGTGTGAAGCAAATTAGTAATGTGAATAATCTTGGTCCGTTGACACAGAACTAAAACTCTAGGACAAACTCATGGACAGGGTCACTAGAAAATAAGGTTTCTCTATAATCACAGCTGCATTAGACATTAGTGATGCAATTTTCTCTAAACAATGTCCTGTGAAATCAGACACCAAGAACAACCTGGGAACTTACAGTTCAGTGAGTTATGTTACAAAACAATGTACAGTTTGTTTTTCTGCAGCAGCCAAAGTCAATACATTTCTAACAAGCATGTATTTACAGCAACTACTGTAAAAGGTCACTGAATGTAGAATGTGCTGCCCTCTTGTGCTGCCACTTGCCAACTGCATCCACCTTTCCAATTAAAACAAAAATGATTTGGAATGAGTTTCTGTGGGTAATAGTTTGTCAAGATACAGGAAAGCACAGTGCAAGAGAAAGAAAAGGGGATTATGGTTAAGATTGTACTGGAAGTGCATGGTAATGTATTGTGTTCATCAGAAATATTTGATCCAAAATCTTTCAGCAACAAACAACTAGTAAGAGCTAAAAATGATGGGGAAACTGTAAACGTTCAAGGAGTATTAAGTGTATTACAAATTACTTGTAAGTAAACCGAACACACACACTCCACTGAATTTTTAAATAAATAGCAATGAAGCTATAAAAATTTGTCTTTTCACCCTGAAAAAAAAAGTCTGGTAGAAGACTATTTCAGAGGTCTCAAATCTTATTTCATAAACTGTAAGGTCAGGTTGCTTACCAGGAACTAAAGTTCTTGGAGTGGTAATCTGGGCAGGCACACCTAGTGGGTACAAAGCCGACCTCCGAAAGTGCCAGAGCTCTGTCAAGTGTCTGTCTCTGCTCTTAGATGAGAGAAACCCCCTGAGCACCTTGTGCCTTGAAGGCAGAAAGAAAGCACAATCTCCCCATTACTTTGAGAACCGCTCCCTGGTTCAAATTACACAGGCCTACAAAACTGAGGGTCAGAAAAGTTTTCCCCAAACTTTATGGTGGTTTGATATGAATTTGGGGTGCCGATTCCAAAAATGGCATCTGTTTTGCCCTATCGCGTCTAGTTTTGGACACAGAGCATAGCCTCTTTAGTGAATGGTTCAAGCAGCTTTCTCATGAGGAAGCCATGGTGTAGGCTTCCTCATGAGGAACCTGCTTGAACCATTCACTAAAGAGGCTATGCCGGGTCTCCAAAACTAGATGCGATGGGGCAAATCGGATGCCATTTTTGGAATCGGCACCCCAAAAATACCCAGGAATTGGTGTAACGTTTAAGGAAGCAAAATGTGTGCTGGTCTGTGTTGTCTAAAGAGAGCGCCATTCTTGGAGTCAGGCATTAGAAAAAAAGACCTGCAGAGGGGGACAGCGGGATGGGGGGTTGTATATCTACACAGAAGACCACTTAAAGAACTATAGTTGCATGTAAGCAACCTGCTGCCCTTCACGGTTTCTGTACAGTCACACATAGTTAGCTTACCAAGAGGCAAGTCAAGGTTGATCACATGGTGATGCTCTATACAAAACAAATAGGGCATCTGCTCCTGGTCTCATGTCCGGGATGCAATGTATGATGAAGTTTGGAAAGTGCCAATCGTGGCTGCCTTGCAGAGTTTTGGGGCCTGAATACCTCTCAAATTGGCAGCAGTGGAGGAAACTGCTCCAGTGGATTGTGATCACTTGTGGCTCCTTTGTAGCCAACCAAAAAACCTTGGAAATAAATTGGTCACCCACAAAATCAGGCATTGGGTGGAAACAAACAACAGGTAGGAAGAGGAAGAAATAAGCACGCTGCCCTGAGCATCTTTGGAGGAAGGATCTCTCTTTTTAAGACCAATGCTTATTCAAGACCCTTAAACAACCTTCAAACCAGCTGCGGAGAGAAAATAACAGCACTATCTATTCCTGGATGGAAGGAAAATATGGCTGAAGAATGAAACCCAAGGGAAGAGTTTGTCAGGCCTGAGATGAATGCCATGTTGTAGGATGGAGGCATCCCTTGGCTGAAAATAGTTTAGTTCAGTGTAATTTCCACTTTGCTGCATCAAGGATTTCCTGGAAAAAGCCAAGATGTTCTTCAGCTCCTCCTCACTGCAGAATTGGCAGAAAGGACCCTCCATACCATCAGTGTCAGGATCTTGAGGTTGTAGAATAGTAATTTGATTTCAGTTCTGAGACTGGAGGTTTGGTCGCTGAGTAGGTGGAAGTAACTGACCTCTTGCCAACCCAAGCAGGGATGCAAACCAGAACTGCCTTGACCATCACAAGGTCAGGTTGTATTAAGGTGCAGGTTGTATTGAAGGCGAGTTATGTTGTTGTTAATCATTGTTGCATTCCACAATGTTATGGGTATTAGAAGAGGCATAAACATCACAAACAGGGATGAAAGGAGAGCGGCATAGTCAAAGCTTGGCTTACAGCTTCTGTGCTTTTCTGGTTTTGCTTCCATTGTCAATGTTCTGGTTTTTATCCTATTGTCCCAAGAACCATTTGCAACACGATCTTTCTGAACATGGTCTTGTATAGCTGAAATCTCTGGTATCGGCAGTACACTACTTTTCAGTTCATCAGGTGGGGTGAAGATTAGCTCAAATGTCTTTCACATCACATAGCTGGTCACTCCGTGTTGTCCTTCCTCAGTCAAATGGTAAATCCTCAATTTGGGACAAAGGAGGCCACTCTTAGCCAGGCATGCTTTCTTAATGCGACAAAGTCTGCCATTCTCTTAAAGAAGAACTGTACTAAGGCTTCCACAGAGTTGATCTGTTGCTTTGCTATCTTAGAAGCTTCAGATTGGCACGTAGCAATGATTTTTGGGTTGTCTTCTAAAAGTTGCTCCATAATATTATTATTAATTATTATTAACAGTATTTATATACCGCTTTTCAACAAAAAGTTCACAAAGCGGTTTACAGAGAAAAATCAAACAACTAATGGCTCCCTGTCCCAATAGGGCTCACGATCTAAAAAGATGCAAAAGAACACCAGCAGGCAGCCACTAGAAAAAACACTGCTGGGGTGAGGAGGGCCAGTTACTCTCCCCCTGCTAAAAAAAAAAAAGGAGCACCCACTTGAAAAAGTGCCTCTTACTCAGTTAGCAGAGTGCTTTTCCCAAAGCACATGTGGCCATGCAGGACAGGAAATAGCTATCCTCACGTTCATGGTGGAGATGGCACACAATTTTCTTGCTATATTGTCCAGTGTCTTGCTTTCAAAGTCAGCTGAATTTTCTTTTTGCAAGGAGACACCTGCTTTTCAGTAGTTTGGTGTATGTAAATAAAAATGAATTTCTCTCACCTTATACTTTGGTATACAAATTTGGTTCCAACCTGCAAGATGCTGATGGCACCAAAAATGGTTTCTCTTAAGCTTCCTTGGCTGCTTTTAGGAGAACAAGCAAAACATATAAGGTTACTGGTGTATGTGCATCCTCTGCACAAAATTATATACACAATCAGTCTCCATCTGGTGGACTTAGGAGGGCTCCTCAGAGAGCTGTTTCTGACACCAAGTTTGGTTGTGCCACTGACATTAAAGACAAGAAAACTAGGGAGTTGTCACTGTCAGCAGAAGCAAAGGCTGAGTTGATATGAACTGACCGACTTTGCTGCTTGAGTTTGAAACAACGTCAAATTGAATTACGAATGTTCTTGTTTTCACAGGTGGCACTGACATCATGGTCAAGAGATGCTCCCTTGATCCCCAGGGTGTTGAGTGAGGATGATGGTTGGTTTGGCAACAGGGTTGGCCTCTTTCCCCATCTTGAGCACAGCTAGTTCATGGCATCCATAACTGGAATAGAGCTAGAGAGTGTATGTACTCCAAACATCTTCACGGCAGAAGACCTCGGGCAGATACCGCTGCCCGAACGGCCCCTCCTAACCGAGGAGTTAAGTCAGATAGAGGTTAAAAGAGAAGATGTTTCAGACCTCATTGATAAATTAAAGATCAATAAGTCACCGGGCCCTGATGGCATCCACCCAAGGGTTATTAAGGAATTGAAGAATGAAGTTGCAGATCTCTTGACTAAGGTATACAACTTGTCCCTCAAAATGGCCACGGTGCCAGAAGATTGGAGGATAACAAATGTCACGCCTATTTTTAAAAAGGGAAAGAGGGGGGACCCGGGAAACTATAGGCCGGTCAGCCTAACATCCGTACCGGGTAAGATGGTGGAATGCCTCATCAAAGATAGGATCTCAAAACACATAGAGGAACAGGCCTTGCTGAGGGAGAGTCAGCATGGCTTCTGTAAGGGTAAGTCTTGCCTCACAAACCTTATAGAATTCTTTGAAAAGGTCAACAGGCACGTGGATGCGGGAGAACCTGTGGACATTATATATCTGGACTTTCAGAAGGCATTTGACACGGTCCCTCACCAAAGGCTACTGAAAAAACTCCACAATCAGGGAATTAGAGGACAGGTCCTCTCGTGGATTGAGAACTGGTTGGAGGCCAGGAAGCAGAGAGTGGGTGTCAATGGGCAATTTTCACAATGGAGAGAGGTGAAAAGCGGTGTGCCCCAAGGATCTGTCCTGGGACCGGTGCTTTTCAACCTCTTCATAAATGACCTGGAGACAGGGTTGAGCAGTGAAGTGGCTAAGTTTGCAGACGACACCAAACTTTTCCGAGTGGTAAAGACCAGAAGTGATTGTGAGGAGCTCCAGAAGGATCTCTCCAGACTGGCAGAATGGGCAGCAAAATGGCAGATGCGCTTCAATGTCAGTAAGTGTAAAGTCATGCACATTGGGGCAAAAAATCAAAACTTTAGATATAGGCTGATGGGTTCTGAGCTGTCTGTGACAGATCAGGAGAGAGATCTTGGGGTGGTGGTGGACAGGTCGATGAAAGTGTCGACCCAATGTGCAGCGGCAGTGAAGAAGGCCAATTCTATGCTTGGGATCATTAGGAAGGGTATTGAGAACAAAACGGCTAGTATTATAATGCCGTTGTACAAATCTATGGTAAGGCCACACCTGGAGTATTGTGTCCAGTTCTGGTCGCCGCATCTCAAAAAAGTCATAGTGGAAATGGAAAAGGTGCAAAAGAGAGCGACTAAGATGATTACGGGGCTGGGGCACCTTCCTTATGAGGAAAGGCTACGGCGTTTGGCCTCTTCAGCCTAGAAAAGAGACGCTTGAGGGGGGACATGATTGAGACATACAAAATTATGCAGGGAATGGACAGAGTGGATAGGGAGATGCTCTTTACACTCTCACATAATACCAGAACCAGGTATCTAAAATTGAGTCCACTAAAATTGACATCCACTAAAATTGAGTGTTGGGCGGGTTAGGACAGACAAAAGAAAATATTTCTTTACTCAGCGTGTGGTCGGTCTGTGGAACTCCTTGCCACAGGATGTGGTGCTGGCGTCTAGCCTAGATGCCTTTAAAAGGGGATTGGACAAGTTTCTGGAGGAAAAATCCATTAGGGGGTACAAGCCATGATGTGTATGTGCAACCTCCTGATTTTAGAAATGGGTTAAGTCAGAATGCCAGATGCAGGGGAGGGCACCAGGATGAGGTCTCTTGTTATCTGGTGTGCTCCCTGGGGCGTTTGGTGGGCCGCTGTGAGATACAGGAAGCTGGACTAGATGGGCCTATGGCCTGATCCAGTGGGGCTGTTCTTATGTTCTTATGTTAACATTTGGAGCTTATCTCCCAGTCCAAGAAACATGGTAGCCTATGACGGATACAGTCATCTGTGTGATGATGCACATGGTCAGTGGTGGTGCACTGGGCTTTGGCTCCAAGATCTCTTGATCCCTTTGTTGTCATCTGTTGGGGTCTGTAGCATGACAGGACGGGAGATTGTCTCAATGTTTCCACATTCTCAGAAATGGAACTGACTTTGGCCACTGAGATCTTTCCCGAGCCTGTTCACTGGTCGCAACCGACCCAGAGAAAACACTGGTGTTAACTGCCTTGTCTCCGAGGTTGGTCTGTGTCAACATTAGTGCCCCAGATGGTCTGTCCTGTGTCTTACACATCATCTTCTCTTTAATGGTATTCCCAGTCCTGGCATGACAACTACAGAGTTTGCTACATGCCTTGTTAACCATCCTTCGGTCTCAACAGTCCCGCCAATGAGGATTTTTATACTGTCTTGCCTACTTCAAGAAAGTTGCTTATAGTGGCAGAGTATGTGTGATGACAGATTGCTTCCACACAGCCTTTGCACAAGTAAGGAGCGAATCCCACAAGGTGGACTTCAAATGCAGGTCTTGATTCTTCCTCATCTGCCTACAAAACCTTTGACAGGAGGCACAGACGTCCACAAGATTACTCTCTCCAGAGAGGACCACTGCCATGGCCAGCAACGGAGGGGTGTTTTGCTTACCCTAGCACCACTTTTAAAGTGACCCTGATCACCATAATACAAGTCAGCATTAACTGTCCTCTGCATATAATTTTATATGCATATGCATATACTACTCTGCATATAATTCTATTTGTTAAATATTTTTCACAGTAACAAACTACTAACACTATTACTCGTATAACAAACAAACTTAAAAATTTGAGTTATCTTTCTATGGGTACAATCCTAACTGCTAATCTGAATCCTAACTATGGGCACAATCCCCTCCTCAGGAGGAAGCCAGGCCGGCACTCCAAGAAACACCAGCCTGCGGAGGCTGACGGAAGCCTCCACGCCGGCTTCTTCCCAGCTCCTTGCATCGGCTCATCTGAGCCGACGCAAGGATGAAAGGTAGGTAGGTCTGGAGGGGCGGGGAGGAGGAAAGGCGGTGGAGGGCCCCGGGGGCAGTCGGAGTGGGAGGCGGGGCTGGGATCCAGCAGTTATGCCAGATCCCAACCCACATTCCCTGGGAGAACAGTGTGGCTTGAAGGCGCTTGAAGCTCCAGAGGTGGTATGAGGAGATCCAGCAGCCCTTTCCAGGGGTAAGAAGAAATGTTTCCCCTTACCTCTTGCTGAGCTGCTTATGGCCACAATCCTACACTGGATGCAGTGCAAGCCTCCTGACATACCTGTTCCAGTGCAGGATAGGATTGTGCCCTACATTGCTAAAGCTTTACTAAACAATTCAGAAGGTTTCCCAATTCAAACATGGGCAAGACACTCAGCAATGCTCTGGAACCTTCCAAGGTTGGCTCTGCACATAACTCCACTATGTGTGACTATACAAAGACAACAGTGAAAAGACTTTGCTGCTTCAGTGTTATCCTGGGTTCACAAATTTTAGCTGGAGTATTCCTCAACATTCGGATACCATGAAAAGCAAAGTTTTGTGCCCAAGGTCGCTCTATCAATTTGAGAGGCACTGCGACAAAGATGATCCCAGTTCACCAAACTCAAGGAAGAAGGCAAAGGCTCATCTTCCTAAAGTTCACAATGACCATGCACAGTCAATACCTCACCCTCCTTCCTGGCTTCAACCTCAGAAAAAATAGGGTCTTGTCAAGCCGCCAGACTGGGGTGGAATGAATGAATGACTGGGGTGGAACTCACCAGCCCTGGTGAGTGAATCTGCGCAAACTGATTATCATATAATTAAAATACTTTATTCCAGTGGTTCCCAAAGTGGTGGGTCACGACCCACCAGTTCGTATAACGCTTCCACCGTTCCCTTTCAGGGGTGGGGGGAGGGTAGGGGCGAGGGGGGTGCTTTGCACATACTTTCAGAAAGCAGGGCTGCAGGAGGCTGCAGGAGCCCTGCACAGCACTCCCGGAGGCTTGGAACTTTCACTAAAAGCAGGCACAAACCACTTCTGTTTTGCAGCAGGTGCTTTGCGCCTGCTTTTAGTGAAAGTTCCAAGCCTCGGGGAGCGCTGTGCAGGGCTACCTGCACCTCCTGTAGCCTGCTGCAGCCCTGCCTTCTGAAAGTAAGTGCAAAGCACCCCCTCGCCCTCCTTAGCGACATGATCCTGGGGATCACATCGCTGCCCTAGCCCCTCCCCCACAAGACCTTACTGACGGAGTAAGGCTCCCTCAAAGTTTGAGAACCACTGCTTTATTCAATTATCTCATATTGCACTTACAGATTCATCCATGATTGAAGCAGGATCGAAGAAATCTGGTTTTAGCTCTGTTCTTTCTCTTCTGTTCTTCGACGGTGGCTAAATTAAGCAAACCAGATATCATCATTTTGGAAATGACAGAACATAACAGTATCCAGAGCCTTAACAACATTCTTTGCCACTCTTGTTTTAAAAACTAAACCAGTGACCACTTGCTCATATTCATTTTCTTGGGACAGATGACCCCAAGAGCTAATTAAGGGAATTAGAGCTAATTAACTTTAGCTAGTATACAATCAAGGTTTATAGCTGAAACCAAAACCTGCAATGGCAGAATTATGCTACTACAGTCATCTTACACCAGTAGATAAAATATCTGAGCTGGTGTCAGATTAGCGCAGAAAAGCAGGGATGTGCTGGAGTCATAGCACCAAGTCACAAGTCTCCGCCCCCTTTGGACTTGACTCACTCACAACAGTGGTGGTTGCAACTTGTCCTGAGCATTTTTAGAGTCATTCTGACTTGAATCTGAGTCTTTGAAAAGCGAATCAAGTCATGAATCAGGCGCAGCTCTGCAGAAAACATCGGAGGTGCAAGTGGGGGTGCTGGAATTCTCATTTAACAGTGCTTTGATGCTCCCATCCCTTCTGCCGTCAACTATGTGTTGGTCCTTCACTTCAAATGACCCATGAGTTTGGAAAGAACAAACTCAAGGAAATGCCTCTCCTCTGCTTTGCTCACCTCCTTAGCCCTACCCCTGGATTATCTAGCATCTTCCTATCACAAGAACCCCCTCCACAGGGGGTCATCACAATCAGGTCATCATCTGGTCAACTGATTGTCCATTTCTTCTGAAATGGATGAGAGAGCCCAGTCCTCCACTGGTGTCCTGGCTGTTCCTGTCATTTTGGGTTCCTTCCCACAGTCTCATGCAGCCACTCTCCTCCCCTCCAGCCCCTGCCTCCCAGAGCCAACCTATCCTTCTCCCTCCAAGTCTGCTGCTCACACTGGTTTGAATGCCAGCTTCCAGATCGCCCACAAGATCTTTCAGGGCAACGTGGAAGTGACGAAAAAATATTAAGTGCACGCATGCACAAAGCTGAGTTGCCAACACAAAACGACAAGTCTTCGTGACTCATGTTTATGAGTCATGACTTTTTTCGGATCAGAGCCAGGCAGTCAGTGGAGCTCATGACTGAAGTTCCTAGGAGTCTTGGAAAACGCATGTTTTCACAACTCAAGTTGAGTCTGCTAGTCACGAGTGCCCATCCCTGCAGAAGTTACTAATTTTTCTTACTAGATCAATGTCCATGGTATCAAAGTCCATGCCTTCGTTGAGATCCTCAATGCGCCCTTCTGATGACATCATCACGTCTTCAACAATTGGCTCTTCATCATCCTCCATTAGGCTTGTGCCACGCCGACTGGAGGAAGATTTAAAAAATAGAGATGTTCACTTTGGCTGGAATCCACTAAACTCGTTTATGTCTGAATATACACTATGTAGACATGTCAGGCCGGAAAACCTCTGGCATATGCAATCAAACTAGATTCAATTCTAGTAATAAAAACTTACACTCAACAAGAGGATGTTGCGCTTGGTAAGTGTATCTCAGAATAAATGTGAACACTTTTAAGGCCTGACTTAATATGAACGTTTGCAACAAAACAATCTCATTCAGGGATGAGAGCCAGTGGCTTCCCCTAGCTCCACTCTAGCTTCCAGATCAATTCAGCATCCAAGTCATCCAGAGATTACACAGTAGTATTTTCAAGAAACTGCAAGGAGGAATGTTTCAGGGCACCTGTTGCATGCACATAAAGGTGCAACAATTATGCTCAACAGAGGGGATTGCAAGCATGTGTGTGCATGTTTTGCTTTGAACAATCAACTTATGCCACTGGATTAGACATGACCAAATGATACTCCAACCGAAGGCAGATGTGCTTGAACACTGTTTATGCATCCAGGCTGCTTTGGAGCTGGAACTGTAACAACTGACCTTTCTGCATGCCTCCCTACACCACTAGCAAAAGTTAAGCCATTTCTGCCTGCCAATGCATATGTACAACAGGGATCAAATGTGTGCACTTGTGGGCTGGGCAAAAATGGTTTCAATAGCATTTTTTATTATGAAGTTGTGCCCAGTGTTGCAGAGTTGCACAAGTTGCTCATTCTCTTCCAAAATCTCAAGCTGAAAAGCACTTTGCCACATGGCTCTGGGGGTAAGTAAAAGGGATCCAACTGTATTTGAGAAAGGGGGGGGGGGAGCTCTCAGGAACCAGTTTCACGTTTTTGCCTCTTGGTCTGTGTATCCAGATACCCGGTACTTAGAAGCAGTGCAAATGCAAATACTGTATAAAGAAGGTCAAAAATGTCAATGGAGAAGGAGCAGCACTGATCTCCTTTCTGGCAATCTCCACTCCTTCCACTTACATGGCATGCTGCAGGTTAGTTCTCAGCTTCACATAGTTCATCGCCGCTCTCTCCTGCTGCTGCCTGGCTGCTTCTTCTTGCTGCCTTTGAGCCAACATCCATGTTACCTGCGTACTTGAAAGGAAAAAATATATATATTTTGTTTTCCCTTTAACACACAGACTGAACAAACATCCGAGTGGTGGCAGCACAGCACAGATTAAAAACAAATATATACATACTTATAGTCAATGGGAGGTTGATGGTGTTCAGCCTGCATTGGATATACACCCATATAACTCTCCTCAGGCCGCAATCTTTTGGGCTCCCTCATGATGGTGGAGGTGAGCTGTGGCGTCTGCATCATGACCGGCGTGTGCATTGTCTGCTCCCTGTTCATCCACATGCTGTCACTACTGCTGCTTTCCTCAGCTAGAGAGAAAAATACAACTGCTTCAGAACAACTCAGAACCCAAGTGCTTTGACAGCACTTGAGAAAATGGCAGCAACAGTTTGTTATTTAATATCTGTAAAAATGCAGTGCACTAAGATGACGCAGCTGGCAGTTATATTCTTTTATATAACTAAGTAAGAGCTTCATCGCCAGGCACATTAAAATCTTATTTTAATATATTTTTTATGCTCCTGCAATCTTGAGGGCTGTTGCCCATTTTTTTGAAATCAAGTCCTATTCTGACAAAGGCTGTATCCTACTCTTCTGAGTAGCACTGCTCTATTGCTAAAAGCTCCATCTTTCCAGACACAGAGGGAAGCTGTGCTCACACAAGGGAACCTTGCATGAGTGCGACACTCCTTTCATTTCCAGATGGAGACACCCTCTACAAAAGGTTAGGATACAACCCAAAGTAAGCAATGTACAGGCTCAATTCAGGGGTTAGGTTTCCCAATCTCAAAACCATGATTTGGAACATGCTGTAAGCATGTAAACTTCCAGTCCTCTCCCATTCCTGGTTTGCAGTAAGCACAGGCTAAGAGCTCCACCAGACTTAAGGCAAAATATGGTTAGGATAATCAGCACTGCCTTTTAAAACCATATTTTCAAAACAGGGCCTCGTGTAGTGCAGAATGGTAGGTCACAGTATTGCAAACAGTAACTCTCCCCGCAACCTGAGATCAATTCCAGTGGAAGCTGGGATCTTGGGTAGATGGCTTAAGGTCAACTCAGCCTCCCATCCTTCCAAGGTCAGTAAAATGAATACCCAGTTTGCTAGGGGAAACATGACTGGGGAAGGAAATGGCAAACCACCCCGCTTATAGTCTGCCATGAAAGCATTACAGAAGTGGCAACATCCCAAAAGTCAGTAATGACTTGGTGCTTGCAGAGGGGACCTTTCTTCTTCTTCTTCTTCTTTCAAAATACAGTTTGGAAGCAAATCTAGGACAGTGCCAATAAACTTTTGCCTAAAGTTAGTCAGGTGTCATAGTAAATTAAGGTTTCTAAGAAAACAAAGGAGGGGAATTTACACATGAGAGGGGGCAGGAAGGAGCATTATGGTTTGCAGTCTGGAGAATGGGAAACATGTCAACCTAGCTACAGCAGAACTGAATGCTTTGATGTTTTATGTACTGCTGGGACAATCATTGGAACGTGAAAGATATGAACTGACAGAACAGTCATGAGAAGGAGGCCTTTATATAAAGTGAGGCACAGTTTACTCTGATGTCCCCAACACAAAACATTTATGCTTCCCAGTAAGAAAGAGTCAAACCTTCAGGTAGTTTCCGTTTCCCTGTGGCTGGTTTTGTTTTCTTGTTCCTTACTGTAGACCCTCGACTACTGATTCCACTAATGACTGACATAGTATCATCATCACCCCCAGCTAGCAAAGAGTTCCTGTAAGACATGAGCGGAAGCCACACGTCTTCTCTTCGCAGAGACATCTGAAAGGTCATGAACTTCTCCAGGTAGGCATATCTTTAAAAAGAGACAAGCAAGTATTAAAACACTTTGTTGATGTTTTCAAAGCACACAAAGAAAACACTAATAGGCATTACATCTGGAAGCTTTTTGTTTCAATACTCTAAAAGACAGAAATGATAATTAACTAGCACTTGGGTGGCTTTTCTTCTTCAGTCACTGCTGTCAGTCATAGTTCTTTCTTCAGAACCACATATATATATAGGCAAAGTCAAAGCTGCTCATATGGAGCATGACATATACTGTATGAAATTAACCATTGCAGTTCTATGTATATTTGCTCAGAAACAAGTTTCACTGTGTTCCATGGGAGCTTACTCCTAAGTAAGCGAGCACAAGACCGCAGCCCCAGCTTTCCAACATCCTCTTAGGTATTCTTACATATGTCTTTGTCCACCTCACTGGCAAAACTGCACAAAACTAGATAGCCAAATAGCTCCAAAGCAGAAATGCAATAGGAACAGAAGACACCAATGGACTCTAAGGCTAGAACATGAGGGTGCTTCTAGAATCAGCTCCCAAGTTCTACAGAGCTCAGGAGAAGGGACTATTCATGTTCCATCTCTGAGTCATGACCAACCCACTTGCCCATCCATATTCTAAAATAATCTTGACTCTCAGTGCTAAAGTCTATTTCACCACAACTCTGTGAAAGAATTCTCCAAAAATGTTCTGCGCATTGTGATAGTATTTATATTTTTAAGACCATTGCTTATTCAAGTGCCTAGTGCAGAAGATAGATACGAAGCAATTAGTTACTAAGTAAACACAAGATATTCAAGATCTTCTGAAGCAAGTTTACTCAAGTTGCTTCCACATTAGGCAATAATGGATTCTTGATAATCTAAAAGAACATGATATTTAAACAAGGAATTCCAAATACCAAGAAATCTGCACAAAATACTTACACTGTTTTTTTGTCTTGCCTGAGAAGCTTAGAAGAGAACTCGCTCAATATATCAAGAAATGCCAAATTTAAAGGTGGATGGCTTTCACCTTGCGGATTAGGCTCTTTGAAAGCAAACTCTATGCCGTCTCTGAAAAACAATCAGGAAACAGAGTGAGCCTTTCTAAATGAAAGTCTTTAGCAAGACTAAAACAAAAAACAGGTAACAGACTTTATTTTTCTGACATGAATTGTGTGCACAATTCTACAGATACAGTGACTTACAATATGCTAAGTATAAAAAAAAAAAAAAACACTGAAGAAATGCAATACTGTTTTCCTTTGTGAAGTACCCACTTCACAGAAGCTGATGCATGGAGTTAATTCTCCAATTCAACTGAAAAACTTTAAATGTACCTAGTATCATCTGAAGGGTTTTCTCCCCATCCCCAATATCTGAATTCTCATATTAGTATCCTTCTAGTATGACACATCCATTTTTGGTTCTGTGTGATTGCACCATTAGAGATATAAACTTCAGACTAGATCAGTTCATGCCAACCTGACCTACCTAGAATGGCCATCTACTCTGTACTAATTTAGAAAACCATGTGCCTATAATCATTAACACTTGCACTTAGCAGTCATTTAAATCAGTAACAGGTACTTGAATACCAGAAGTGTGGCTACAATGCCACAGCTGAACTAATTATTTCAAGTTACTTGTCAATCTAGCTGCTCATTTTGAATCTCCTTTCTCTAGCTGCAAATTGTAAAAGTGGGGAATTGCTGATTATATCAATTAAGTTCACAAAAAGCTACAGAATCAATGGAGGATGAACTTCTGTTGGATCAAGTAAAGAACACTTAAGTAGTTACTTGTGCAACATAGCAATGGCTTCTCTTGTTTTCAGCTGATCAAGTCCAAATGTTAAAGCAAAGCGTCGAGCTAACTCTTTAATGCCGCTGAACGTAGGCGATGATCTGTCAAAATTATAACCATTTTCTTGGATCATCTCGTTGAAAAGCTGCATGAAGAAAAGATTTTTCAGTCTTAATACAAACACTTTTGATTTTATATTTTCCAGAAAATGTTCATTCACATTCTATTAGTTGTCAAATGTCATGAGGCAACTGACTTCTGAAAACTTTAATCAAAACAGTCTAAATAAGAGCTTGTCAAAATAACTGGTTTATAAATTCTGAAGTTCAGTACACATACATTATAAAACTTAATTAGGACTTGCCATTTTCAGTCACTCAACAAATTCAGAACTAGAATACTGTTTCAATTCATGAAGGTAAGACTCAATTTTTAAAAGTTCTATCACAAAAATTATGTACTTGTATACGTCTGTAAATATCCTATACATCAGTTATTTCAATACCAGCATCATAAGGCTATAACTAGAGGTGGGTGAAAACTGTTTTATTTTTCATGTATTTTGGTATTTTCCAAAATACCAAGCGCAGAAAGCGGTTATGTGTTTTTATTCCAAGGGCTCACTTATGTAAACTATAAATAATAATCACTTTAAAAAGTGTACTAGGTAGGTGATACAGTCACATGAATGCAGAGGTATTAGAAAATGGTTTTATTTTTTTACAGATTTTGGTTTTTTAGTTTTGTTTTTATAAAAATGTTCATTGCAGAAAGCTGTGTTATGTGTTTTCATTTTGTCATCACCAAAAAAAACCTCCCTCTTCCTATTATACCATATTTTTCGCTCCATAAGATGCACTTCCCCCCCCCCCCCAAAAGTGGGGGGAAAAGTGTGTGCGTCTTATGGAGCGAATACTGCAAAAAAAAAAAAAAAGCTGTCCCCGGCCCCGCCCCCTGCCCGCTCTGCTCTGCTCGCCTTCCCAGGAAAGCGTGGGTGGGATGGCAGTCTTGCTGAGCAAGCCCTCCTGTCTACTCAGAAGTAAGTCTCAGCGTCACTGGGGCTCACTCCCAGGAAAGCGTGGGTGGGGTGGCAGTCTTGCTGAGCAAGCCCCTAGAGCGGCGGTGCTCATTATGTCGATTGAGAGCTACCAGTCGATCTCCAGGCGAAATGAGTCAATCGCAGGCTTCTCTCCCGTCCAAGCATCCCTAGGAGTGAGCCCCTGGCAGGCTTGTGAGCCCAGGGAGGGAGCCTAGGGAGTGAGTCCAGGGAGCCCAGGGAGTGAGCACCTGATGGTTCTGTGTGGTTCTGTGTGCAAGGGGTTTTGCACTGGTCTTGCTGTGATGTCTATACAGAGATCTTCCCTCCCCCACACCTTTCCCCTGTTTTTGCACTGGTCTGTATAGAGATCTGCTTCCCCCCCCCCCCGTATTGGAATCCAGGAAGATCTGGTGAGGAGGTAGATGTGGTGTCAGCAGTGGCCCCTTTAAGGGTAAGGCCTGGGCATCCAGCAGAGAGTGCTGCACAGCTGCAGCCACTGGAAGGCAATAGGGCCCTCAGGGATATAAGGAGTACCAGAGGCAAAAAGGGTTTGTGGGTTTTGAAGGAGTGCAGGTTGGAGGTAGGAGAGGAGACTGACTGGGTTTATTGAATTTGGAATCTGACTGTGGATTGTGACTGGACTTGGATACCCTGATGGATTTGACTGACCTACCTGGAACCCTACCTTGGACTGTAATTTGGCTTATTGGCTCTGGACTCTGATTTGGTAACTCTGATTGATGGGACTGATTTACTTGGCATCTGTGGACTGGAACTGGACTCACTTTTGCTTGCTGCACTGGTGAGTTGCACAAGGGGGACTGATCAGCCTTAAGCGGGCACGAGGCCCAGTGGTTTGGAATTTGGCAGAACATCATTGTAGCAGAAAGATAATGTGATCCCCTATTTGTGTGCACCTGCTTTTGTGAGCTTCATAAATTCTGACTCTAGCGATGATGAGTTCTTGGGATTTCCAGAAAACTAGAGTACTCAAACCTTTAAGTCTCTCCATTTGTTAATGACAGTGATAATGGTTCTTAATGCCACTGACTGCTGTTCACTTTACATGGTTCAAATGTTATTCTGTTATAGTTTATTAAATATTTTATTACACTATTTGGTTCAGAATATTTTTCCTTGTTTTCCTCCTCTAAAAACTAGGTGCGTCTTATGGTCAGGTGCGTCTTATGGAGCGAAAAATACGGTAGGTATTGGGCGCTCTTTGTATTAAATGGCAGTTTTTTTCAGATCCTTTTGTTCCCAGATGATCTTTACAAATCATATTAATTCTTTATTTGTGTATGAAGCATGATCAAGGAAATTTCTCAAATTACTTCTCAAACACACACTACTTAATTTCTTTTTGAAAAGAAAACCCAATTTAAAAAACAAACAATTTATCATGCATAGTGAGACTGACCTAAACTGCCTATGCTGAAGTTAAGACTGAATGTCACATAAGTATAAAGATAAGCTCAGATAATAGTGGAATGATAACGTATCCCACAGCTTCAGAGCTACATTAAATTTGAAGATTTTTTTTTTAGCCACAGTTCTTATCTTTATCCAGCATCAGAGCAGGTAACTGAGAAAACACTTACCTGTTGTAAACTGAGAATGAGAGTCTTTGCACATTGGATCTTGTCTATTTGCCTTGTTTTACTCATTGTCTCTTTGATAATATCCCCGTAGTCGTTGTAATACTAAACAGGAACAAAACACAAAACAATTAGCATTCAATTTACAGAAGTACATTCATTTGCTAAGAAACACACTTTTAATTAATTAATTAACCCGCCCCCTTTCGAGTTGAGGGTTCCCAAACTGGTATACATATAATTAAATGCAACAAACTAATCAGAGTTTCTCCTGTATTAGACCACAGATCTTGATGTGGACTGGGCTGGAGCCTCCTCTTCCTTGCAACAGCTCTAAGTAGAAGAACTCACGGCCGGGGGAACGGGGGACAACACAGCACCAGACCTTGCCCTAACCCTGGTGTTCTGGTAGCTGCAGTCTTGGTGCAAGAAGGTGAAAGAAACATTTTAAAAATGGAGGGGGATGCAAGGGGATGCTCATACTTCAAGCACACTGTCACTTAAGCAGCACTCAGGGGCTCTCAATCCAGCCCACGGGGAGTCTCCAGTCTCCAATGAGCCTCTGGCCCTCCGGAGACTTGCTGGAGCCCATGCTGGCCTGACGCAACTGCTCTCAGCATGATGGTGACTGTTCGACCTCTCACCTGAGCTGTGGGATGAGTGCTTCCTCCACTGCTTGCTGTTTCACATCTGTGATGCAGCAGCGGCAGCAAAGGAAAGGCTGGCTTTATTCAAATTTTAAATGTAAGTTAATTCTTTTTTCCCAGCTCCCAACAAAGAGAAAAATGCGGTCCTCCTGCCAAAATGTTTGGACACCCCTGCACTAAGGGAATGACAAGAGACACATGTGGCCCATATGTGTCCTGTATTAAGTCCTCGACAGATTACTGTAAACTGCATAGTTAAGCAAAACAACTTATAATGAAACCAATCTTACTGTAGGCAGGCTCAATAACGCTCCCTCAAGAGGCAGGCTCACTGAAAGCTTTCCTATTGTGCCACAAAGCATTGTTGAGCCCCAGAATGCCTTGCGGAGGCATTCCGGGGAGCGGCAAGGCCAAGGAAGTAGGTTGTGGGCCTGGAGTGACCCAGAAGTAGCTTCCAATAGTGCAAAGTGCAGTCGTGGAGGATGCAGGTCAGAAGATTGAGAACCACTAACCAAAATTAAAACGAAACCATGTTGAATGAAAACTTTAAGCGAGGACCTGCTGTACTGCTGATGGAAGTGAGAAGGAAATCTACTTGATTTGATACAACTGTCACTCAAAAATTTTACATGGAAAAAATAGGAAACAACCTAATTGACTGCCAAGAGTTTATATAAAAAAGGTAGATATTTCTTCTTCACATGTATTCAGAAAATCTGGGAGCCTGATGATCACCTTCATATATTGCTTGAAAATATCTGCAGCAGTATTCATTTCCACCACAGTATATACAATAAGTTTACAAAAAGCTGCGAGTAAATTTCTTCTTTTGTGCAAAGCCTCAATCTTACTGGCTTCATCATCTTGCTGTCCATCTGAAAAACAGAAGAGGGTGCATGGCATTTAAGAATTGGTATGTATACATGGTTTCTTTAATCCTCAGGCTCTCTTATTACTTCTTTTGGCCCTGCAGAGCTATTTAAAGTAACACACTGTAGCAAAAAAACTAGAGTAAGAATCAGGTGTCCTGCTATTTATTCACTTATTTCATTGAACACTTTATGCCACAATTCTCCTTGGTAAAATATCTGACTATTTACAACCATGTTGTTCAGATCCTATATCTTAAACTCACAGTTGAGCTTAAGCACTAAATGGTCTGAAACAAAAGCCAAGACTTGCATACATAAACATGGCATACAATCTCAGCTCTGGTACCAGCATAACTGGTCCCTTTCCATAATTATTTATGGCTACAACTCTGTTTAAAAAGCTTGCTTTGGAGATTCTTTTAAAGGAGACAACAGTAGTTTGTGCCAGAAAATTATACATGTTACACAGGACACCCTCAAAACAAAACTTGTAACCTGATAAAGGTGAAAAGTAGAGCCTGTTGTACTGAAATGGTCACAACATCAGTCTGGACAGGACCACTCTGGACTGCAGCCCAAAGTTCATATAATGGAATGCTCCCTCATTTAAAATATAGGAGAGGGAAGATGTCAAGGAACAGGAAACTGGTTTTCTTAACAGCAATTGTTCTACTGGAGGAATGTGGCATCTTGAAGACTAGCAAATTTATTTCAGATTAAGCTTATGTGGAGTAAAGCCCACTTCATCAGATATACTGAATGAAATCTTGACAGAAAAGGCATATATGCATCAAGAAAGAGAAAAATAAGTTGTAAAAGATGAGATCAGAGGGCTATGAGATAGGTGCAATCAGTGACCAAGGAAATACAATACTTTGACCACAGTACAAACTCTCATTATGGTAGTGCCAAGTACTGAAACAAGAACAATGCTTTGTACTAGCTGCTGGTCCAAATGAACACCATGCCCGGTTAATGCATTTCTCACATTCCACAGTGGGCTTTAGGTCCTTTTGTTCACAGGTAGGAAGCCATGTTCCCTGCCTTAATACTTCACTAAGTCAGGACAACCAGGGAGGTTGTTTAAACTGTTACTAAACAAATGAGTTAAGACTTTAAGATTCTATAAGACTCTGCTGCAACATATGCACATTACACACATGGCTACCCCATTTTTTTTTTTTAAAGGGGGGCACTCTGAGGAAGGAATCAAAGTTGAGAGTAGAGCAGATATTCATACCACTCGAAGAAGATTGACAGCAAGCCCCACTGATGCAAACACAACTCCTTTTTGGTGGAGACCTCTCCGGATTTGAACCCAAGATCTCTAGCTACAGATCCCCATCCTAAAGGTCTATGAAAGTGGATACTGTCTTTGTTTTGCCACAGCACCACTGTCACTAGCATTCAAAGGGAGAACTCAAGCAGAGAACAGTGTTGTGGTCACCAAGGGGACCAGAGGATGGGTTTGTTTTTCACATATTCCCATACCTGCACTGTTGTTGTCATCATCCTGGTCAATGAAGACATGATCAAGAATAAAGCTGAGCAGCTCAGACTGCAAAGAAGAGTCAGGAGTGTAAACTAGTGGCTCTAACATGTCACGTCCTCCTGACATAATCTGATGGCTGAAGATCATTAATACGTCACACAAAATAGTGAAGGCCTGCAAAAAGGACAAGTATTTTCAAAATGAAATGCAAAGCTTAACACAAATCAAATGTAATTGCAAAAAAAATCAAACACAATGACTTTCGAAATGGTCTATTCCAGAAGTTTATGGAGTGTTGCTGTATAGGTAAAAATAAAGGTCCCCCCCCCCCCCGGCATTAAGCCTAGTCGTGTCCAATTCTAGGTGCAGTACTCATCTCCGTTTCTAAGCCGAAGAGCCGGTGTTCGTAGACGCTTTCCATGGTCAAGTGGCCAGCATGACTAGATGTCTAAGCCAGCCATTTTCAACCATTTTCAGCTTAAGGCACTAAAATTGTCAAGGCACACTCCCAGTTTTTTACTTACATTAAATTACTATATTACAATTAATTTTTAATATAATTAATACAATTAAATCATTACATGACAAAGGGCACAATCCTAACCAGGTCTACTCAGAATTAAGTCTATGGGGCTTACTCTCAGGAAAGTGTGGTTAGGATTGCAGCCAAAGACTGGGGGGGGGGGGATGTGCCTGTGGGACTTGTATACTCAGTATACATGCCTAGGACTGGGCTTTTGGTTGCACTCTTTTTTTCTCAAATACACGAGCAGGCAATTGGCACTTCTCTCTCCTCCTCTCCCCCACCCACCCCCTCCCACAGGGACATTCCCCCCATATCTCATAATTGCAGTTAGCACCTCTCCTACTGTCCCTCCCCTCACTGGTCCACACCTTCCAAAGGTCCAGAATCACTTGCCTCACATTGCCCCCCACCCAATTGCCTGCTCCTGTATTTCAGAAAAAAGTGTGTCCAAAAGCCCAATCCTAGGCATGTCTACTCAGAAATAAATCCCATTATAGTCAATGGGGCTTACTCCCAGGAAAGTGGGGTTGGATAGGAACCTGAGAGCCCAGCCCAGCTCAGGCAAGTCTACTCAGAAGTACGTCCCATTATAGTCAATGGGGCTTACTCCCAGGAAAGTGTGGATAGGATTGTGGCCCAACACCCCTCCTCTGAAAGGCAAAGGCAAGGCAGGGAGGGTCGCTCTGGGGAGCTGCAGGCAACTGTGCCAAGGAAAAGGGGCTTTCATGGACCCTCAGCCAGCCCATTCTTAGGCTGGTGGCCTCAGCAAACTTGCTGGCTTCCTACCTGCTTGCCTGCCCCCAGCCCCCTCACTCTGCCCAGACCTCCTCCAGGCTTTTCTGGTTGCCCAATCAGTAAGCAGGACAGACAAGAGACTTGATACCCAATCCTAGGCATGACTACTCAGAAGTAAGCCCCATAAAAGTCAATGGGGCTTACTCTCAGGTAAAGGAGAATTGGGTTGCAGCCTTCCTCTTGCTCACAGCAGGAGATGCAAAGCAGCTGCTCCTTTTTCACCATGGCTGCACACTAGGGGGTGCGGGCCACACCGGGCGACACGCGCTGGGGTGTACGTGTGTAACATGCCCTGGGGAGGACGTGCTAACATCGCGGCTTCAGGAGCTATCCCATCATGCCATACACTATTGGATGCAGAATGCCCAGCGGAGTGCAATGCAAAACACAGAATTGAAATAGCTCCATTCCTTCAAAAGTTATGGCCAAAAAAACGGAAAGAAAAAATGAATGGATCCCCATGAAAAGTGAAAGTGAGCCGTATCACACGTTTACCCGTGAGTAGGCGAACTTGCCATAGTCCATCAGAAAGGGCAGGCTGAGAGGAATTCAAAGACACCAGAACGGTCCCGATCCAATGAATGCAGCCCCCCAGAAACACCCGATAAGGTCCCTCCCTCCCAGCTGCGAGTCTGAGTCGGAAACAAAGCCACTTGGTTGCGTTTACTCATGAGTAAACACAAAACTATTTTGTGGTCCCTCCCTCGCAGCTGCAGTCTATTGAGCCCTATGGAAAGCAAAGCAGCCTCATGTCATGTTTACTCGCAAGTAGGCTGGTGGTCAGGCCAGGCAAAGGGGAATGTGAGGACACCAGAATGGTCCCAATCCGATGGAGCTGGAGTGCAACAAATGCTCCAGAAGGCAGCCCTCTCCCCCCCCCCACTAAAAAGGACAAAAAAGAGGCTTCAACTGGTAAGGGGAAGTTTTCTATTTTACACTTGCAAAGCCAGGAGGGTCTTTATCTTGATATTCCTGAAATAGAAGCACTTTAAACTGGGCACTGGGGAGGGCTGGAAATATCACTGATTCTTTTTTTTTGGGGGGGGGCTATTGCAGGCAGCCTACAGAGTAAGCTCCATTGACCACCATGGGACTTACTTCTGAGTAGACATGCATAGGCTTGGGCTCACATGCTGCAATCCTGCCCACACTTTCCTGAGAGTGAGCCCCATTGACCACAATAGGACTTACTTCAGAGTAGATTCACTTGGTGGAACAGGACTGACTCCCCCTTATTTAACTAACTTTGGCAAACACTAGAACACCGATCTTTCCCCTCTTTTTATTTCCAATTTTTAAGATGAGTATTCAACCAACATATCTCCTAATCCATCAGGAGATACATTCTATTAGCAAAGTAAGGATATAATAATGTTTCTCATTTCACCACATAGGAATGTTTCAAGTCAGCAAATAAATGACAGCTAAAAGAAAACCTAGGCTTGCTCCAATCCAGCTGTGCAATCCAGGTCTTAAATGCTTGTGCTCCCTCTTATTACGGGTAGAGACTATTGAATGCAGCAAAGCCTATTTAAAAAGTAATAACAGAAGGCTTATTCTGAGGAAAGGTGAACAGAAATACCCCTTCCCCCCTTCCATCTTTTGCCTGAGGAGCCATCAGCTATAAAGCCCTGTCTGTTTTTCAAATTCATTTCATATATTGAGATTTTCAGGATGCACTGCTTTCCCCTATATTCTAATAAACATGCTCTCAGACCTCCATACACAAATGTTGAAAATGAAGAGTTGTTTCTTGCTTCAGATGATTAAAGTTATGATGCTCCAATAACTTGCATACAAAACAAAGCCACAAATGGCAAGCAGCAACTAACCTGTTCTTTAACAGCAGTATTTACATTGGTAAGGTAGTGCTGGCAGATTTGACAGAACACCCTCATCTGCTTCTTTAAGCGTAGAAGGTCCTCCTTTAAAAGAAAAAACAAGCAAGTTGTTTTTAAATTGTGCTCCTTATAGAAGCATATGCTTTCTAAAGAGGTGGACAACTTGCCATAAAAGACAAAGTATTTTTCAAAGAAAATTCTGCTCAAATTGTCTCATTACACCAGCCTATTTCCTGCCAAGTGGGCAAAGAAGCCCCTTTCAAAGTTATGCCTCATATTTAGCAAAGTAACAAACGCATTCCTATTCACCCCAACAGACATGTCCCTCCAAGTGGCTGTCTGCCAGTGCTTCTTCTGCAGCTGTTTTAGACTGTGAGTCCCTTTGGGAACAGGAAACCATTTTCTTAGCTATGCAATCCACTTTGTGAACTTGTTTTGTTGAAAAAAGGATATAAATATGTACTCATTATTTGACCCCTGGAATTGTTCTTGATGAGCCTTAGAAGGAAGCCAGATGGCTTGAGTTTTAGAAGGAAGCCAGGGTATTCCCTCCTTTGTTCTCCGTGTAAAGAGATGTTAAAAACTGTTCAGAGATTCCTACTTATCTGATCTGAATGTGGGATTTCCTGATCCAGTGTAACAGATTCTCCCCTCCTTCAGAGGTCTGGAGGGCTACAAGCCCTTCCTCACCCATCACATGCATGGTGGCACACATTTTTCTAATGTGAAACTATAAAATTACCAGTAATATCTCACAAGGCTTACCTTTGTAGAGCTGCTTTCAGTGATCTTTGCTAGCTGCCAAAGGATTACATAGTGAGTACACTGCAGTGCATGAATAACAATCTGTGTATTAAAAAACAAACGAGAAAAATGGTTAACACTAAAAAGTGTAGTAGACGCTTTATGTCAATATACGTTAAAAACCACACACAAACCTGTTCAGGCATGTCTCCATTTTCAATGCCTGTTTTTAATAACTTGTAGTTGCAACTAAACAAGTCCCATCTTGACAGATCATGAGCACTGAAAAAAGAGAAATTATGACATCATTAATCATCATCATCATCATTTATAACCCGCCCTTCTCCCTAAAGGGACCCAGGGCAGCTTTATAGGCCCATCAACACAACAGTTTTACCCCACTTTAAAATTTATTCATCACTGTAGCTCTTTAACACAGTGCAAACAACAACTTAGGCCGGGTGACACCCGGGTGATCACTCCCTACAGCAGAGGGATGCCACCTGCCTCCATAGCTCTTCACTGTGCTTAGCTTAGCACAGCACTGGCTACAAAAACTGCAATGTGTCTGACTGACTTTTCCTCTTTATAATCACCCCAGATTAATTTTTTAAAAAGGACAGAGGAACAGACACATATCAGGTACAGCTTCCTTGGATAAACTAGAATTGAGGTTGCCTGGGTGACAGGCAAGCTCTCCCTTTCCAACATTTAAGAGCCAGCAGACCCTTAATTCAAAATGTGACGGAATTCATGATGGGGGACAGGAGTAATAGTAGCTGGATGGGTAGTGCAGAGAGTAGGTAAATACGCCTTCTGTACTAATGTTGCTGCTGACTTGAATTGCTACAGCTCAAAGATTCAATGTTGCTTATAACTAAAACAGCAGCTTGCACATTTTAATTACAGTTGTCCTAGTAGTAATTTCACATGTATACTATGTAAATTTACCAAAAAAAAATACACAGATAAAAGTTGTAGTTGTAGGCAGGTGGTTCTTCTACTTACTTGTGAAAAGCAGTGATTCGCTTCAGTGTTGATAAGACCTGATATGCATCATCTTCATCCGGTTCTTCACCCTGTGTTTAAAAAATAATAATTATACCACTGCAATAAAACAAAGTATTTCCTAGCAGGAAGCCAAGCCATCAAAGGTCTCCTAGCCAAATGTGAAATTTTCTGCCTATATGGCATACATGAGACTGGAACTGCTCTGTTACAAGAAACAATTGCATGAAGGGGGGGGGGGAGAAAAATTCCAATATCAGAGATGTACAATTTTCTTTTTGCACTTTACAAGAAGGTTTTGTTGGCATGTGGTGGTAAATGGAACTATCCTCCAACTTGGTACTTGGTACTAACAATAATCTAAGGCTGGAACAAGGCAAACATGTGCATACCTCTTGAAGAAAATCTTCAAGAAGCCTGTTAAATTTGTCTGCTAATTCATCTATCAGCTGACTTCTTGCAATGTCAACTCTATTGAAGATTGTGAATTCTTCATTACAGAGCGCATGGTAGGTTTTAGAGCAAGCTTCTAAAACATCTGTATCCGTGTGCTTTTCTACAATATCCCGGATCTGTCGCAATAAGGCATCCAAATGCTGCAAAAGGGAGAACACAAAGATGTTAATAAAACAAGATGAAGCAATGGTTTTCAGGAACATTTGATCAAGTTGCCAAAACAGAAAAAGGCAATAAATTAAGACTCTTCCAAAGACGAAGCTTTAAAATGATATGATGTTAATGGAGCCTCATTACTGTAGTGGTTGTACACTCCTGTGAAACCATTTCATAGTTGAGCCTATATGAGCGCCCTACAGTGGAACAGGAACCTGCTGGGGGACACAATTAGAAGTGTAGGAGAATTCATTTGCTTACATTTCATGATGTCCAATTCAACTGTGCCTGTTAAGTTTGCTTACCTTTTCTAATCTCCCTGTTGTGTAGATTTCCAGATCAAAATATTGTGGCAACTGTAACAAGTTGGTGACTTTCTCTGCATCTATAGAATACTGTGGAAAATTAAAATACAGACTAATTTTTTTTCCAGTAAAAATCAAAACATGTCCCGTAATTCACAATTTCAAAATAAGAGTTTGATTAAAAGACCAGGAATGTCAAGCATTCAACAGACTGTAACAAACTACCTCCCCGCAATCTTTTTTTTTTTTTTTTTTTAAGATTTTAAACTTTGCTGCTTCAAATGAAGAGAACAGTGGAGACCTGGGACCTAAAAATGCTAACTGTAAATATGTATGCAATCATACGTACTTTTGCTAATAGCTGAGGAAGTGCCACAGCAAAAAGTTCTGTGATCCTTGTCCTGTCGTCCAACTGTGTTTTCTTCTCTTTTGCAGTAAGCACCTAAGTAACAGCATAGCAATCATTTGTCACAACTACAATACAGCAACACATTTAGGAACAAAAAGCTGTATGACTTATAGCACTCAGATTAGTGCAAGCAAAATAACTGAACATTTTTCAAAAGCAAGGATCTCTTGAAAATAAAGAATCTGGGCAGGTTCAGACATGCTACTTTGGTTTCCAATTGCCTTCATGAGATTGTCCTCCATCTCGCACAAGCCTGGCAACCCTACAGGAGGTATTCTATTGAGATGGTGCATGTCTGAACCAACTCAGGCACAAAAGGGGCAGCAAGCTTACTTTAATAAAAGTCCAACATTTAGCACTAAGAGTTGCATCAAGTTTTCAACCCTTGTAGAATTTACACCACATAAAGTTCTTGCCTAAAACAATGGTGATTGTTCTGGACTGAAAAACATCTCAGAAAGATGATAGTGTATCTTAAGCATATATGCTGCTTATACACGTGCAGTACATACATTAGCTTCATAAATTAGAATTACATATGTTATTCTATGTTAGAATTTCGTTACATACATTAGAATTATACAACAGTAAATAAAAAGTTAAGAATGCAAAGTTAGCTGTGCAAGTACTGTTTTGTATTATGGAGCTCTCCGGTATGTATCTGAGCAAAGTAACAATACTAGCATTGTGATACTCCTTTAAGTAACTGACCCAAGTATGCTGAAGAAAAAACACCATTAGGGACCCTTGCGCCACCCCCCCCCCCAATAAAATACTCATTAAAGTTTTAGAGAAAAAATATTAACTCTACTGTCCACAATGCAGACTGCCAAAGAAACCGTACCCGTTTTCCTGTGCCTCGTCCTACTGGAGGATGACATTCAGCTGCTTGTCTAATTGTACACAGCATTATTTCAATTAGTGCACTTTCCTGTTTGTCTGTTAAAGCTGAAATTATAACAAAAGAAAAAATCCAAATTATTTTCAACTCATTTCTTCCTAACACTGCACCTACATAAGAAGGCTCAAGTCAAAAGATACTCCCACTATGATAATAGCACAATAAGATACTAAGCTTGCAACAAGCACCTCAACCTTCATCACTCACATTACAACAGGATGAAGCAGGATGAAATGGGCAGGAGGGGAAGCAGTCTTAAATGCAGGCTTGGAAGTTCCTTTAATTCAAGTTTTCTGAGTTTTGTACATAACAAAAGTGGTATCACTTTAAACAATTTGGTTGGTTGGCTGGCAACCTTCAGTCTTGAAAGACTATGGTATAAGTCTACAGTACCCGGTATTGCCAGGCGGTCTCCCATCCAAGTACTAACCAGGCCTGACCCTGCTTAGCTTCCGAGATCAGACGAGATCCAGCATGCGCAGGGTAACAGTTGCTGCAATTTATTTTGAAAAAAACTGAGACTACATAAAGCTTTATACAGGATCAGATATATTTGGCAGTAAGGGTGTTCTTCAGAATTAAACACAAACATCTACTAATTCTATTACATACTCATGAATTCTCAATTTACGGACTAACAAGGAATGTCTCTTCAAGCCAAAAGTTCACTGAATTTGAATGGCATTTAAGTCAATGGAGACATATGTGAAAAAAGTATACAGCTAGTTTTTACTGATGCAGAAAATAGTCACTATTTTCAAAGTCTGTTAAATCAAGATCCATTAAAACTAGGGCTCACTGTGCTGCTTTAGCATGAAAATTATTGCAGATATTTTAGGAAAACTCCAGAAAGCACATTTCATTACATCCGTACAAGACAATACAATCCTGAAAACTGTAATACCAGTACAGGAAAATGGATCTAAAGACGAAAACAAAGAAATTGAACAGACGTAAGGTGCAAACCTATGCATGGAAGCAAGCCCCATTCAAACATAGTGGAACTTACATTCAAGTAAATATGCAATGAATCAGACTGTTGTAGATACAATGTATGTCACAATGTAGACACACCCTATGGCTGTGATCAGAGCAGTGTCCACAGAAGGGATACTCCATTGTCTCCCATGAGAAAAACATCCCTTCTCTGATAATCCATACAACTTTCATACTTAAAAAATCTTGTGCTAAAAAATACAGTGAAATCTTACGCTCTTCTCCATTGAGTGGTTCCTCCAACAGAAGACTATTCATACATTCCCAGTCCTTCAAGAGGTCAGTTGCACAATCCCACATGCTGTCTACCAAGTAAGCAGCATGCTCATGTAACTAAAAAAAGAAAAAATGGCTGTATTTAAACATTTAGTTCCATGAAAACTAATTTCTGAAGCCTGTTAGCTTAGAAACGATTTAACACTGTAGATGCTGTGACACAGGCAAACCACACCCACTTCTACAATTTATAATTTTAAAAAAGAAAAAATGTATCAGGAAGTCCAGTCCATCATTTTATTACATGTCTCCCTTCAGTTACTAAGTATTACCATTTTAAATAGTGTATGAAAGAACCCTGAACTTCTGGTTTTCCTACCAGTGTGTTTTCTGCTAGTCATTTGCTAGTGCGCTGTCCCAAATAAATTCATTCACTCAGCACTGCAAGCCAAATAAGTATCTGACTGCTGCCTACATCGTTCATCTTTCCTTCCTGCATGCTGCTTATATCAAAATCATCACTGTAGGGAATAACCATCAGGAGAGACTTGGGGGCCCCTATGAATAGGACCTTATTCTGGTTTCTTAATTATGATTTGTACAAATCATAGATTCCCAAAGTTGGTCTTAACATGAATATGTTACAAACCATGAATGGAAGTTCCTAACTGTGGAAGACAGAAGGGGAAGAACACAAGAACGCGAGGCTTGAGGTAACTCATACAAACAACCCATGGTGTGCCATTATGTCTGAACCTAGCCTAAACCTTTATAGACTTTGCTTAAAAGTTTGAAGTGTCTTTCATAAACTAGAAGTAGTATGCAAAAATCCATACCAAATATGGATGCAGTTTTTTCACTATCTGGGTAGATGTAATCACATCAACATAATAGAGAGGTTCAATAGAGAGGTTTTCCCTTTAAAAGTGTGTGATTGAAAATGTGCATTATCATGGGTTTACTTGTCATTAGTAAGACATTTCTTACTGAATGCAAACCACAGATACTTGAGAATAATTATCACAGGTAAATCAAGGGTAAAACTAGGCATGTATGAAATTATTTGAAAACAACTTACCAGGAATTGTTCTGAGGTTGCAGCAAAAAAGAAAAAAAGGAGCCATTTTAGCTTCTTCTTCAAACAGGGAGGGAGATGAAGGTGCTTGCGCAAGTTGTAGGTTTTGTGAATATAGTGCTGTACTTCCATAGCAGCAGACCTCATACAGAACACAATTCCTGCAAGCACCTTCACTTCTCTTTTTGTTTGGAGGAAGAAGTTAAAATGGCTGGTGGTGGTGGTGGTGGTGGTTTTGTTGCTGCTGCTGCTGCTTTCTGTTGCTGCCTCAGAACAATTACTGGTAAGTAAAATTGCTCCTTTTCCCCAAACCCTCCTGCACCTTGCTTTTCAACCCAGCCTCAACCCCACTTCACCAGGCTGCTGCTCTCAGAAATTTTATTTACCATATTGACCCATGTATAAGTCAACCCATGTTTTCAGGACAATTTTAAAGCATAAATTTTTGACGTATGTATGAATATATATGGTGATATTTTGTGAAAATGTAACAAAGCAGATAGCTGAAGCATCAAGTCAAAAGGGTGTTTCTGTTCACGAGAAACACTTGTCAGGATGTACTATATGTGTAAGGAAAAAACCTCATGCAAAAAACTGGTGCCATTTGCACTATTAAGCAGATTTGTATACATTGAGCATTCTATGCAAGGAAAATGAAACTTAAGTAAATTCTTTTGCTATCACTTAAATAAGTCACAACCAACTTATCTCACTGAATTCAGTGCTGCTTAAGTCACGATTCATGCTTTTTAGATACAACCTATGGACAGTCCTTCGCAAGCAGAGTCTAGAATTTGCCTGGGTATCCATTTGGGAAAGCAAGCATCATAAAAAAAAATTCTGTTTTTATTATAGCAATATAAAATGAATAAGATACTAAAAACAACTCAAGGCCTTATAAGGGCTGTTTTATAAATTAATGTTTTTACTGCGTGTTTTTTATCGCTGATTGCTCTGTATTCTTTAATCTTGTTTTTAACTGTCTTTATTTTTAATGTTTATTTGTTTTTATTCTGTATTTTAATGTATTTTAATCTTTTTATTGTTAGCCACCTTGGGTGCCCTTCGGGGAGAAAGGCGGAATACAAATCAAATAAATAAATAACTTACCTCACTTTCCAAAAAGAAAAATACTAATGTCTTGACAAGGTTAGCATTCGGGCCTTGCCTCCCTCTTCTTTTAAGAATTCCATCTTCTTCAGGATCTTTGCGACTGAAAAGCCTTTCAAAGCAAAAAGCACACATGAATTCAGTCAAGCCTTAGACAACAACTGACAGTTAAAGGAAACTGCATTATTTTTAATTATCCAGTTATCAACATGGAATCTCCAACCATGAGCCCAGAACGTATGTTGTAAATGCCTCAGTATCAACATTAGGGAAGGGCATTAGTGGCAGTGCACCTGACCTGCAAGCAGAAGGTCCCAGGTTCAATCTCTGTCAGCATCTCCAGGCATGGCAGAGAAAATTTCCAGGCTGAAACCCTAGAGAGCCACTCTCAGTATCAGTAATACTGAGAGAGATATTCTGAGTCAGTATTAGGCTGCTTTCTATGTTCCCATCTTAATATTATCCTTGATCAAATGTTTAAGTCTTCATAACTCCCTTGTCTACAGGAAGCACCATTTATTCAAGACACAGAGCCCGATTCTACAATCGGGCAGTGTTGGTGCTGAGGTTCAACTACTGGCACAGGTTGTCATAAAAGCACCATACTTTCCAACACCTGGTGAATAAGTGGCACCCATGGGAAGGCCTGCACCATGCCATGGGCATTGCATCCTACTCAATAGCTGCCAGGGCAGATAAGTATTGCACTAGGCAATGGAGGGGCAGTTGGTTGGTGTTCCAGAGGTAGCAAGGGGTGTTTTGGGGCAGGGGAGGGGACAGAAAAGGCACATCAGGCCTCCACCGCATCTTAAATCCCATTCTGGGTCTGAAAGCCTTACACAGGGTTACTAGGTTCTATGCCAGCTAAACAGCTGGTGCAGATCCGAGAAGCCACACTGAGTAGGCTGGGGTGCATTTGTCCCCTTACCTAAAGAGACCTCCTGCCTGCTCAACTCCAATACTGGATATGGGCCTAGTGACCTTGCTGTACCTGCCTTGGATAGGATTGGGCTAACAAATGGCTTTCAATCATTATGGCTTGGACCCCACGCCAGAAATATAAACCATAGTTTAGGACTGTTTATCTTCTTCTGTCTGATCAGCCTTCCATTCTTTAGGTACTGTGGTCTCCAAAGGCTAACCAATGACCATAATTGTTTGTTAATTCAAACATCACACTAAACCATAGTAGTGCAAATTGTGATATACAAACCCAATTTAAAACCGAGTTTCCAATTCCAGTTTGCTATTCGACTGCAAACCATTTTGTAAAATGACCACTGGAAGCTTCTGTGAGTGGTGAGACCCAGAGAACTGACAAGTCGAGCTGAGTCCTATTGGGTGAGAACTCTTTCTGTGAGTGGGAAAGAGAGCTATCTGTTGGCATGGGAGGCAGCATGCAGCCAGATTGTTTACCAGACCATGATGAGATCCATCCGGAATGTAGTATTATTATTAACAGTATTTATATACCGCTTTTCAACAAAAAGTTCACAAAGCGGTTTACAGAGAAAAATCAAGAATGTATATCGTTCTTGAAAGACAGAACTTATTTGTCATTGTAAAAAAAACCCTCAGGAGTTTAGAAAAAGCCTGCCTGTGTAAACCGCCTTGAATAAAGCCAAAGGACTAATCCAATGGCAAGAAAGGTGGTATATAAAAACCAGTTATTAAATTGAGAATTTATAGTGAAACAATGTTAAATTCCTGGCGTAATTATCGTGGTGTACTGGTTCAAGAACTGGACTTACATCCAGGGTCAAATTCCCCCTCAACAATGAAACTTCCTGGATGACCTTGGGGCAATCATTATCTCTCAACTTCACCTACCTCACAGGGTTGTTTTGAGGACAAAGAGAGAAGAGGAATCATACATAGCACCCCCAAGCTCTTTGGAAGAAGGGGGGTATAAAAATGTGGAAAATGTTATCTGCATAATCTTTGAACTGAGCTACAGAGAAGAAGGTACATCTAGGATGTGCCCATTCCTCTCATGCTAGGGCTATAAGAAATTGAAAACAGGACGCAATTGCCATCTACTTCCATGCTAGAAGGAACAAGAATTGGAGAAGATAAGGAAGTAGTATTGTCAAAGCACTGCTTGTGGGGCAGCTAAAGTCCCTTTAAGGCAGCATTCACCAAACTATGGCCCGTGGACTAGACCTGGTGCAACACTGCAGCCCTCCCTACTGTGGGCAGTCATTCCGCCACGCTGCTCACAAGCTGCCCAGCCAATCTGCAGAATGACCCTTTGAGCAGTCATGTCTTCCCAGAAATCTGGGTGTAAAGCCTGCTGGGGCAAAGGGCTACAGGTGCAACTGCCCAGAGCATTACTCTATAGAGATCAGGTGGGCTGCTTGTGAGCAGTGCAGCACAACATTAAATGCTGCTCCAAACGGGACAGCTTTTTCTGGACGCAATGGTTGCAGATTTGGCAACCACTGCTTTAAGTTATTAAAGCCCAATCCTGTTAGAGCTTACACAGACCTGAGCCTCCCTGTACAGGTGTGACTGGTAGGAACAGCACAAAGAAATAAAGGGGGAGGGAGAGAAGGGAAGAAAATTGACATCGCAATCGCCTGACCTGCTGTTACCATTTCAGATGGTAGACAACACTAAGACCCTGTATTTATTGGTTTTCCAATTACAAGTCTTAGGCATTTTAAAAAGTTTTGTTACAAAATCTTATTCCTTCTTACTTTTTGTAAAGAAATTCTCCTGCTGCTACAGCTACTGGTCGATGAGCTGAGTAAACCAGATGATAGACATTTTCACAGTCTTCTGCAGTCAGAACTTCTTCACTACTCCTACAAACAGAAGCAGAATTGTATCCAGAATACCCCAACAATGCACTTCCGTTAGCAGACTCATGGATGCTAAAAAACAGAACTGCACGGAACAACTAAAAAAGAAATATGATTCTCAAATACATGAAAATTGAGTAAACACATGTCATAATAATCAGAAATGGACTAACTGGTATCCCTCAATCAAGGATAGCCATTCAAAAGTAAACAGTGCTGGTGGTAAGTGGAGAGCCTGCTTCCTTGGACCCTTCTTCTGCTGATAGCTGATTTTTGCCACAGTTGGCATCAGCGATGGGCAAATGGAGGACTGGCCGAGTATTTTAAGGGGTGACACTACTTATACTTTGGAAGGTGGGCCAAGTCCACGCAGTTATGGATTTGTTTTTAAATAAAAATGTCATAGTGAAATATTTGCAGCAAAAGTCACCTTTGAGGGACAGCTGACGTGCAAGAATGAGATTACTGTGAACTAATGCATTTAGTTGTTGCAGTGGCTCAGAAATAGGGTCAGCAGTAAACTTGACACAACTAGAGAGTACAGATGACCGAAGTTAATGGTCATCTGAGGGAACCATTCTGAAAGGCTTCATGACCTCATTATGGAAATATGTCTAGCAGGCAGTGGAAGCGGGATCTGAGACAGAACTTCAACAGTCATTTTGGAAAAAAAGATTCCTGGACTTTGTGGCTGTGAAGAAGATACTTCAAAACCTACTCAAGCAGTCAGGCATCTCAGAAGTCCCTTACTGCAACTAGGAAAAAGTTAGGGTAACTGAAATAAGAGCATATTCCATTATGTATAAAGTGAAGGGCTGGGAGCTGCCCTTTTTTACTTTGTAGTGGCACAAATATCAACTGTAGAATGTTAGTAAAATAAGGGTGCAATCGCTGCGATCTTTAACTTACTTAAATAAATGACAATTCAGCAATATATGAAGTGTAAAATCTCACTCAATTTACATTTCAATCTACTTTACTATATCAAAATATAGTTGAGACTTAACACCACGAGACAAAATCATCACGTCCAAGGTGTTGTAAAAATTATGCGTAAATAAGATGAAATACTTACTGTAAAACAAGAGTAAGTAGTTTTATTGCTTGCACTGCAACATCGTATTCTTTGTCAAGAGTCATAGACACAATTCGATCCTAATGGGAGTAAAAAGGTAGTTTGTAACACAATAATTGTCTGGAATGCTGAATTTGAGGGGAGGCACTTAGAAGATACCAAACAGTACTAACCTTGAACCGACTGGTGAAGAGTTCCAATTTGGAATTAAGCTCTTTGTTATAGTAAAGCCCTTGCAGAGCTGTAAGACATTTGAGTCTTACCTCCCCTTGCTAGAACAGAAGAAAACAAAATCAAACATTAAGTACAAACTTTGAAAGGTATCATTTTAATTATCATTCATGAATTAAATTAGACCAAGCAGCTCAAGGTAACCAATATTCCAGAGTAAGGGAGATTAACCTGGTTCAATCTAAAAGTTGCTGGGATTAAACGAGCTACTTTGAAAATGTTCCATTGGATTTTCCACTTTTGTCTTTTGAACATGCCATACTGCAAATTGATTTCACAAGTCCTCTTTGTGTTTCAAAAACAACAGGAGTCTTGCAGCACTTTAAAGCATAAGATTTCATTAATTAGAGTTTACTTCATCAGTTATCTTCAGTTGGCAGGTATAGCTATCAAAAGTTGACAAGGTACAAGTTGCTAAAATTGACAAGGTACACCATCAGGTTTAAGTACACCCGAGGCCCACAGGTAGGTTCCAACCCACAGTCTGGGACCTACTGAAATGTAAAACCAGATATCTAACTCATTATTTCCCAAAGAGTTCAAATACAGGATATTTAAACAGATATTAATTGTAATTGGTTTTGTTTTCTCTACTCAATAATTAAATTATTATTATTAACAGTATTTATATACTGCTTTTCAACAAAAAGTTCACAAAGCTGTTTACAGAGAAAAATCAAATAACGTAAAACAAATCCTATTCACTTCTAAATGGGCAATGTAAAATCAATTCAGATATTTATGGAAGAATAAGAATTACTTTTTTGAGAGCTAGGAAAGCACTCAACAATAAGGCGCACCACTGTACTGACCTAGCCTTCAGTTCTAGTCATACTCACATGGTAGTAAATTTCACTGAAAACCGCAGAGCTTACTTTTGAGTCAACGTGCAACAGAATGCACTTAGTTTTGTACAACATCCAATTAGAATTTGGATGTATATGTCCTGTGAGGACAATGCTATTACCTTTATCTTTGAGTTTCAATTCTACAGGACACATTAAATGAAGATAAACACCAAATCTGCTCTGAATGATTTGGGCAATAAAAAATGTTATGCCCAAACACAGGTGAAACTGTGGCATGCCCAACACCTTACCTTGTCATGCATTGTCCACCCAACGTATTTTAAATAGCTGTCATTGAGAAAGGCATCACTATACATTTTCATCCAAATCCCTATTTCTTCAATACAGATTGCTCTTATTTCAGCTATTGCATCTCTGGAAGGGAGTGAAAAATAGATGAAATCAACAGCATGGCAAATAAAATACAAACTATTCACAAGCATAGTTTAGACCAGGGGTGTCAAATTCATTTCATAAGTTTGCATTCGTGGTGTGTGCTGCGGGCCGGATGTGAGATCATTAAGCAGATGATGGCCAGAAATCAGCACTTTGATCTCACATAGAAACTCATTAGCTGCAAATGTCAGAAGAGCAAATGCGTAAATCTTGAGATAGCCTAATTATCATGCTGGGAAAGCCCAATTATAACAGGGCCAGATAAATTGTTTCAGAATTCGACCCATGGGCCTTATCTTTGACACTCCTGGTTTAGACAGTTATAGCGTACAAAACAATTACACTTACCGGTATCTATGAACAAATACACCTTTAAAAATAGCATTCATCATATTTTCGATTTCATCTTGATTTTCTTGAAGCTGAAAAATAGATCAAGTGGTTAATGAACCAGAAGCAGTTTTTCAAATAGAAGTTAAGTAATTAACCTATATAAAATGGATGATTCTGAAAAAACTTTCAGAAATGGTCAGTATACAGATCCATTAAACATTTGACAGTTGACCATTTTCTTCACACTGAAATGCATTAACAGTCTTACAGTGCAAGCCTATGCATGTCTACTCAGAGGAAAGCCCAACTGAGTTCAGGTGCCAGGTAAGTGTGTATAGGATTATAGCCCAAGTCTTCAATAAATCATATTAAGCAACACTGCTTTCCATATAGCATAAAGCAGACATGAGTCAAGCATCAAGACCTGTGTCCTAAACATACATAAATATGATTGGGAATAGCTGCTTAAATATTTAAAGTAGCTACAAAAATACTTGCAAACAATTAATGTTCACAATTGCAATGATTAATACAGAAAAACTAGTGTGCACATTTACAAGGGTGTACTTATTGGACAGTATATGTCATCAAGACAATCCTCAAAACTTGTACTCAGTATGCTCAATTTTTGCATATATACTGGGGTCTATTCTTTATAATCCAGATATATGCAAGTGCAATAGAAAATTAGCAAGTAGAAGAGAAAGCCTTAATTGTAGATGCCATACTATCCAGGGAAGGAAGGGCTTCTCCACAATGCAACTGAAAGTAATGGGCAGCCCAAACTTATCAAAAGCAGCACCCAAGAGGAATAACAACACCAAAATGGTGACCACTGTATCCTGTGTGACAAACTGACAAATATTCTAACCTCCTTCCTTTTCTGTAGCAACAGTTCCAGTCTATCATTGGCTCGTTTTCCAATTATTTTATTTCGTTCTGCTTCATACTGTCGTTGTGTATTGTCCATGTTAATGCTCAGGTTTAATGCCACATTCACTAATGCAGTCATCAGTTTCATAGCTTAAAAAGACAGAGACAGTTAAATTGGGAGATTAAAATATATTGCAATGAAGTTGGCAAATGATAGGGAGGTTAAATACTATAACACATTGGAGCCATTGGAACACATTGGAACTCTCTGCAGAAGTGCGCGTGGCCTCTGGGACACCCAGTGCCTCTGGGAACAAAGTGCCAGGTAAGGCACCACAAGTTTAGCATCTGGGTGAGGAGAAGGCAAGTGGACCTCTGAGTTTTGGAGAAGGAGAGGAGGACGACGAGAAGGAGAAGGTAAGTATACTCTTTCTAACTCTTTGTCTTTCTAACTCCGTGTCTTCTAACTTTAACTTTAAATCAACACTGACATTTAGGTCTACCCTGAGCAGGAGCAGAGTCCTACTCGTGAGTAAGAGCCCAAGGGTCGGGTACTTGGGAAAATAAATAAAACAGAGGAGGATAAAGTGGAAAGCAAGCCCCATTAGGCTAATCCAAGCAACCCATTCAGGGGCCTGCAGAGTGGATTAAGCCCATCAACACCCTTTTGTCTTCCTGAGCTTTTGTAATCTCACCTGGGAAGACCAGCCCCCCTTTCAATCAGCAAGGAGGGAGGGAGGAGGAGCTAGCTAGGGATATAAAGCTAGGGCCTGCCACCCTGTGAGCCTCTCTGCAGAAGCTCGTGTGGCCTCTGGGACGCCAAGTGCCTCTGGGAACAAAGTGCCACACAAGGCACCGCGAGTTTAGCATCTGGGCGAGGAAGCCAGGGCCCCAGATACCACCCTTTCTCTTCCCTTGAGAAGAAGGCTGCTAACCAGTGTAGGGCTTTTAAGTAGCCCTAAACAAAAACAAACAAAAAAGCTATGCAGTCAGACAGCCAGCAGCAGGGTGGGGGGTATCCAGTGTTTTGCGTCAAGTGCCACATGTATTATATGCCTCTGAGGCATAAGTCATGGGTGTGTCCTCGGTGCAAGGAGCTCCAGGGCCTCAGAGAATGCGTCCGCTCCCTTGAAGCCTTGGTGGCCGACCTGGAGAAGCAGAGGAAGGTAGAGAAGGACCGTGGGGAGACTTCTGGGGACGATCAAGCTTCGTCCCAACCTCAGGCGTGCAGCTTCTCAGCTGCCCAGGTGGGAAGTCTCAGAGCTAGAGGACGTCATCCTGGAGAGGGGGAAAACAATCCCCTAGGGGGGACCCCTTCTCCAGGGGATGGGCCTGTATCTGAACACACTCAGGATACTCCTCAGCGGGAGGGGGGTCGGGGGCTTCCTGTAGGGGGGGATTCGATTATAAGAAACATAGGGCAGGTTTGTGACGGATGTGAGGACCGCCTGGCGACTTGCCTGCCTGGTGCGAAGGTTGCGGACATCACTTCTCGTCTAGACAGGCTGGTAGACAGTGCTGGGGAGGAGGTAGCGGTTGTGGTGCATGTCGGCACCAACGACGTGGGCAAGTGTAGCCGGGAGGTCCTGGAGGCCAAATTTAGGCTTTTAGGTAGGAAGCTGAAAGCCAGGACCTCAAAGGTAGCATTCTCTGAAGTGCTACCTGTTCCACGCGCAGGGCCAGCTAGGCAGGCAGAGATCAGGGGTCTCAATGCATGGATGAGACGGTGGTGTAGGGAGGAGGGGTTTAGATTCGTTAGGCACTGGGGAACGTTTTGGGACAAGCGGAACCTGTACAAGAGGGAAAGGCTTCACTTGAACCAGAATGGAACCAGACTGCTGGTGCATAACATTAAAAAGGTGGCAGAGCAGCTTTTAAACTGATTCCTGGGGGAAGGCCAACAGGAGATGAGGGGCATCCGGTTCGGGACTCCTCATCCCTATGGGACGAGGATGGGGAGGTTAGAGAACAACAAGACAAAGGCAGAGTAGGAGAAGACATTGGGAATGGTAGCGTGATGGGATGTGATAGACGGTTTGGCACAGTGAGAGGATGCGGAGACAAAGGAACTAATAAGTAGCCCATCCTGGGGCATTCCATGTACAAATTCTTTTATGCGAATGCCTGAAGTCTCCAAGCAAATATGGGAGAACTGGAATGTCTGGTGACAAGGGAAAACATTGACATAGTGGGCATAACGGAAACCTGGTGGAATGTGGAGAATCAGTGGGATACTGCAACCCCGGGCTATAAACTCTACAGGAGGGACAGGGAGGGGCGTGTTGGAGATGGGGTGACCGTTTATGTTAAGGAAGGGATAGAATCCAGCAAAGTAGAGATTGAAGGTGGGTCCGACTCCACCGTAGAATCTCTGTGGGTTAAATTACCAGGCCTGTGGAGCGATGTAATACTGGGGGCGTACTATCGTCCTCCAGACCAGAAATCAGAAGGGGACCTTGAAATGAAGAAACAGATGAGGGAGCTGACAAGGAGGGACAGGGTTGTAATCATGGGGGACTTCAATTATCCTCATATAGGCTGGGTCAATTTGTGTTCTGGTCACGAAAAGGAGACCGGATTCCTTGACATGCTAAACGACTTAGAGCTAAATGACTTAGAGCAGCTAGTCATGGAGCCCACCAGACGACAGATGACTCTGGATTTAATATTGTGCGGTACTCAGGGCCTGGTTAGAGATGACAATGTTACTGAGCCATTGGGGAACAGTGATCATACTGTGATCCGTTTCGACATGCATATCGAGGGAAGAATACGTCGAGATTTGTCAGGGGCAAATCTCTCACAAAAACCCTTGACTTCCGACGGGTGGACTTCCCTCAAATGAGGAGGCTGGTTAGAAGGAGGTTGAAAGGGAAGGTAAAAAGAGTCCAATCTCTCCAGAGTGCATGGACGCTGCTTAAAACAACAGTAATAGAGGCCCAGCAGAGGTGTATACCACAAAGAAAGAAAGGTTCCACTAAATCCAGGAAAGTGCCCGCATGGCTAACCAGCCAAGTTAGAGAGGCTGTAAAGGGCAAGGAAGCTTCCTTCCGTAAATGGAAGTCTTACCCTAATGAGGAGAATAAAAAGGAACATAAACTGTGGCAAAAGAAATGTAAGAAGGTGATACGGGAGGCCAAGAGAGACTATGAGGAACGCATGGCCAGCAGCATTAAGGGAAATAATAAAAGCTTCTTCAAATATGTTAGAAGCAGGAAACCTGCCAGAGAAGCAGTTGGCCCTCTGGATTGTGAGGGAGGGAAAGGGGAAATAAAAGGAGACTTAGAGATGGCAGAAAAATTAAATGAGTTCTTTGCATCTGTCTTCACGGCAGAAGACCTCGGGCAGATACTGCTGCCCAGACGGCCCCTCCTAACCAAGGAATTAAGTCAGATAGAGGTTAAAAGAGAAGATGTTTCAGACCTCATTGATAAATTAAAGATCAATAAGTCACCGGGCCCTGATGGCATCCACCCAAGAGTTATTAAGGAATTGAAGAATGAAGTTGCTGATCTCTTGACTAAAATATGCAACTTGTCCCTCAAAACGGTCACGGTGCCAGAAGACTGGAGGATAGCAAATGTCACGCCTATCTTTAATAAGGGAAAGAGGGGGGACCCGGGAATCTATAGGCTGGTCAGTCTAACATCTATACCGGGTAAGATGGTGGAATGCCTCATCAAAGATAGAATCTCAAAACACATAAACGAAGAAGCCTTGCTGAGGGAGAATCAGCATGGCTTCTGTAAGGGTACGTCTTGCCTCACAAACCTTATAGAATTCTTTGAAAAGGTCAACAGGCATGTGGATGCGGGAGAACCTGTAGGCATTATGTATCTGGACTTTCAGAAGAAAGAAGTGAAAAGCGGTGTGCCCCAAGGATCTGTCTTGGGACCGGTGCTCTTCAACCTCTTCATAAATGACCTGGAGACAGGGATGAGCAGTGAGGTGGCTAAGTTTGCAGATGACACCAAACATTTCTGAGTGGTGAAGACCAGAAGTGATTGTGAGGAGCTCCAGAAGGATCTCTCCAGACTGGCAGAAAGGGCAGCAAAATGGCAGATGTGCTTCAATGTCAGTAAGTGTAAGGTCATGCACATTGGGGTAAAAAATCAAAACTTCACATATAGGCTGATGGGTTCTGAGCTGTCTGCAACAGATCAGGAGAGAGATCTTGGGGGGGTGGTGGACAAGTCGATGAAAGTGTTGACCCAATGTGCAGCGGCAGTGAAGAAGGCCAATTCTATGCTTGGGATCATTAGAAAAGGTATTGAGAACAAAACAGCTAATATTATAATTCCATTGTACAAATCGATGGTAAGGCCACACCTGGAGTACTGTGTCCAGTTCTGGTTGCCGCATCTCAAAAAAGACACAGCGGAAAAGGAAAAGGTGCAAAAGAGAGCGACTAAGACGATACTGGGCTGGGGCACCTTCCTTATGAGGAAAGGCTACGGCGTTTGGCCTCTTCAGCCTAGAAAAGAGGCGCCTGAGGGGAGACATGATTGAGGCAAACAAAATTATGCAGGGGATGGACAGAGTGGATAGAGAGATGCTCTTTACACTCTCACATAACACCAGAACCAGGGGACATCCACTAAAATTGAGTGTTGGGAGAGTTAGGACAGACAAAAGAAAATATTTCTTTACTCAGTGTGTGGTTGGTCTGTGAAACTCCTTGCCACAGGATGTGGTGATGGCGTCTGGCCTGGACGCATTTAAAAGGGGATTGGACAAGTTTCCGGAGGAAAAATCCATTACAGGTTACAAGCCATGATGTGTATGTGCAACCTCCTGATTTTAGAAATGGGCTATGTTAGAATGCCAGATGCAAGGGAGGGCACCAGGATGAGGTCTCTTGTTATCAGGTGTGCTCCCTGGGGCATTTGGTGGGCCGCTGTGAGATACAGGAAGCTGGACTAGATGGGCCTATGGCCTGATCCAGTGGGGCTGTTTTTATGTTCTTAAACTACAATTCCCAGGAGGCCTTGCAGGTCTCTTGTTATCTGGTGTGCTCCCTGGGGCATTTGGTGGGCCACTGTGAGATACAGGAAGCTGGACTAGATGGGCCTATGGCCTGCTCCAGTGGGGCTGTTCTTATGTTCTTAACTACAATTCCCAGGAAGCCTTGCAGGTCTCTTGTTATCTGGTGTGCTCCCTGGGGCATTTGGTGGGCCGCTGTGAGATACAGGAAGCTGGAATAGATGGGCCTATGGCCTGATCCAGTGGGGCTGTTCTTATGTTAACCAGCTGCTCCATGTGAAGAAAACTTCTGAGTGCCAATTCAAAAATGGTCAAAAGATTCCTGGTTCAACTTCTAGCACCTCCTGTTAAGGAATTCCAAGTAGCAAGACTCACAAACAGTCCTACTAAGACCCTGAAGGGCTGCTTCCACTCAGCACAGGCAACACTGAGCAAATGGAACACTGGCTTGACTTGGCTCTGTATATATAAGCTTATCAGAGACAAATACATTCAAAGTAAATCAATCAATAAGAATGGAGAATAAACTAATGGATAATTTACACAGCACTTTTAACGTGCTACTATAGTAAAATCATCGACTTAGATCCAAATAAATCACTAGACTGTTGTTTCTAATTGGCTTTAATATTATTCTATGGAATGCTGTAAGCTGCCTTGATCACCTCTGAAAGGCAACTTGGATACAGTCTAAATCAGCCATTTTTACCACTGTGCCATGGCACACTGGTGTGCCGCGAGTGGTTCACAGGTGCGCCACAGGACTTTGAGGGAAGGTCATTTACTAGTAAGGCCAATGGGGAATGTGAGCTCCCACTGGCAGCATGGTGTGCCTTGTGAATTGTCAAAAACCTGATGGTGTGCCTTGACAATTTTATTGCCTTGTCAATGTGCCGCGAGATGAAAAAGGTTGAAAATCACTGGTCTAAATAAATTCCGCAAATGGACAAAGTCTTCTGCTCACCGAAAAGATGTTTTAAACTTCATGTTATAGCCTTGTGCAACGAAAGTGAAACTGAATCCTACTACATTCTTCCACATGCACAAGAGAAATGTAAAAGCAGAAACACAAAAACTACTACAGCACTGTATAAACTCTTAAGTAAGCTCTGCCGCATGTAGTGGACCAGCAGTAATAGCTTTTTTCCCTTCCAACTATGGTTCATTAGATTCAGTCTGATATCATTTCCACTTTATGGAAGGGGACCTGATGTGAAGATGTTTAATTCATACTACATACTGTTGTTTAAACACACAAACAATGTTTAAACTTTAGCTAGTCTCCAAGGCTCCTAAATCAGAATACTTTCAAAAAAGAAAGCCCCAAACATCCAATCAACTAAGATGCCAAAGAAGTCAGTGTTTAGAATGTCTTGGAAAATTACAAACAGAATGAGTAAAACTCATGTAAATAAATAAATCTTTACCTGCCAGTGTGCTGGTATGTCGAAATGCCCTGACTTGAGAGTCTGATAGTCCTGTAAGTAGCGAAATGACTGTATCCATCATATATTCATCATATATGATACTATACTGACACTGCCGGACCAATACACCAATGAACTCACAAAAGCTTGACTTAAATTTCTTCCACTGAGGACCAGCCATGGTAAGTGGATAATCTCCGCTATCCTACAACACAAAGCATGTGTGTGTTAGTAATAATAGAAGTACTTGATGAAACGATTAAAGTATGTAAAAAATTCAGGTGACTACATGAATAATGTAGCAAAAACAATATTGTAGATTATGGCATACAACCAATCCAGATTGGTTTTTTCACAATGGAAGAACATGGATTGTTTTATCATTATTTCAAGTAAACAGGTTCAGAGTTACATTTGTTCCACAATGGAGCCAAGAATTTGCTTGCCCTCACATAAACACAAAATATTGCTGCAGAATAGAAATTCACAGGGCACCAGGTGCATACACCCATGCAAAGATTACAATAATTACTCTGGAATTGTCCTGGGGAAAGGAGTTATTTTAAGAACACCATATAATCCTGGTGATATTTATAACTAGTTTTCAAAAGAAAACAGGATATTCCCCCAAAAGCCAACTCTTACAAAGGCATAAAGAAATCAGTGGGACTTCCTGGTTGTGTATAAGTAAGCTCTGTGAATTTGTCTACTAACCCTCAAATGCAGAGGTTCCCAAATTTTTTGAACTGGCCCCTTTTACAAACTTTATTTACTGGGCCATTGACTGTGGCTTCTCATTAGGGCTACAATCCTACACATTGTATAGAGCAGTGGGTTTTTCACGAGGTTTCTGGGGATCCCCTGACTGGTTTCCATGACTCCCCGAGGAGCCATAGCTCAGTTGGGGAACCACTGTCTGAGGGTATCAACTTGCAGTACATCATTGAGAACAGCTTTTCCTCCAAAACATAAACTGGTAACTTTTTCAGAGCAGATTATGGACATATGCATCAGTCTTTATACTGCTGTTCTTGGAAATACTGATTCTTCAGGATTAGTAGCTGGAAATGGTCTAGAAAAAACACAGTTTAGCAACATTTTTTAGACCTAAACATCAGTGACATATACCAAGTTAGGAATATGAAATGCTATTCTATGATTAATGATTCCACATCGTAACATGCATTTTATTTCTCAAGTAGTAAATAAACTAGATTAGATTAGGTGGTCCTTTAATTGAACAGTGGGTCAAAAATCTTCATTTACACCAACAAATAATTCACAAGATCCCCATTGGCATATTAACAGGATAAATAGTCAATTAGTAACTAATTTTAAGTTAGAAGTTTAACTCAAAGTCAGGATGAGGACTGACTGTTGGTGCTTATAATTATGCTTGATATTTCTTGGAAATATCATTGCACCCCTTAAAACATAGCCACCAATAACCCTAAGGAGATATCACAAGTCTATTTACACTGCTCTGACTTCTCAAATTATTGAATCAATTACAAACCTGAAACATTGTACAATGAAAATTTATAACTAGTAAAACTTGGTATATCTCATTAATGCATGCAGTTTTCAAAATATATGTACAGGTGTGCATCACATAACAACGGGGATACATTCTCTGATCCCCACTGTTAATGGGATTAGGTCATTAAGTGAACGGTCAGCCCAATCCAGTGCCTTTGTGGTGTAAACAGACATTCCCTGACATACACTAGCTGGTTGCACAAGCTACTAGAGATGGATTGCTTCTTCTTTACAATAAGAGCCTCTTTGTTGGGTAGACATTCTGCTGCAGGCTATATGAGTCCTGACTGCCTCATTAATAGCCTCTATGTTGTGCTTTGACCACCATTGTATATGTGGTCTGACGTTAAGTGGAAGGTTGTAAAGCGATGCATGCCGGTATAGGAATTACCTCATCAAATTCTTCAGTCATTTTTCGAATTATTTCAGAATTTTGCATATGTCGAAACATCTCTGCTGTTACAACCCCTACAAGTAACAAACAGTAAATTTAATACCACATGTAGAACTGGGGCAAAATAAAACCCCAGATCAGTTATCTAGAAACACTCAAAACAGAAATCTGTCATTTAATATTTGAAGTGTTGATTTAAATTTATTCGATTTCCACCCTTCCTTTCTCCCCAAAGGGCACACAAGGTGGCTAACAAACAACAAAAATGCATAAAAGGTAAAATATATAATGTATTAAAAGTATAAAATACAAACAAAACTTATTGTTTAAAATGTTGTATGCACATGTGTACACTGAGTACATCTATAATTCAGATCATCATTTCCAGTTTTACAAAAAAAGGAAGTTATGGTTATTTTACTGTAAGGCTCAGTCTGAGTTTGAAAGAGGCTGTGGACAGTCATGTGCGGCCTCTGCTGTGCTCAGAGGACCTTCCAGAGGTGAGGGGAGCAGAACTCCACTTGCCTGCATACTGGTGGGGGCATTCCCTGGTATTCGCAGTTTCAGTTAATTGTGGGGGGTTCCGGAACGGAACCTGTACCAACATCCAGAACTACTGTCACTATTTACTTTTCTAATACCAACAACGACAAAGGAAGACACTTAGAGCCCAATCCTGTGCTCGGCGGCATGGCTCCGTGCTGTCGAGTACTGTTGCAAACATGCCATAAGGCACATTTGCGAGGCTCACCGCTGGGCTCCCGCCTATGCTAACCCAGCGCCGGCCAGTGCTGGGCTAGCACAGGGCTATTGCCCAGCTTCCACGGCTTGGCAGTCTCCTGGACTGCCAAGCTGCGGCACAGTAAGTGGGGACAGGGAGGAGGCATTCCGGGGAGGCAAGCGGGGGGGCAGAGAGAGGGCGGAGGGAGGCGTGCCGGGGGAGGGAGGAAGGGAGGCGGGTCCGCGGAGCTCTGCTCCACAGGATCCAAGGCACTCGTGTAGGACGCGGAGCCCTACACAAGTGCCTTTACCCATTGCAGGGCTGCTTACCTTACTCAGGGGAAGGGGACAGAAGTCCCCTTCTCCCGAGGCACCTCCCACAGCAGCCCTTCTTGGTGCCTGCAAGCCTGGGTGCCCCAGGCAGCTCAGGATTGGGCTGCCCAAAAGCTACGGATGTGCTGGAGACGAATGTGGTCTAAATGATATTAGCCCTAGCTAAAGAATTTGGTGAAACTCTGGCTCAACTCAGACACTATGCTAGACAAGGAGCGGTCAACCTTTCAACTTTAGGGCTCCTGGACCTTTAACCAATTGTGCAGACAAGAAAATTTTATCAGGTGCAGCTTGTCCTCTCACAGACTTTCACTGAAAGGTTGGTCACCCCTTTGCTAAACTTTAGTCTGTGCTCTTCACATAGGTCAAAACACAAATCATGGTTTGAGCTTCCACATGTGCAATCATGTTCCACATGTATGATGTTTAAAACCCCATATCTCAAGCACACACTGAGATGGGACCTCCTTAGAGGCTGAGTGGGCTTTCATTTTCTAGCCTCTTCATTCAACTTCCCAAGTTCATTATTAACTTATAGATGCAACGCCTTCAAGAGGTGGAACAATAGCTACCATTATGGTCTTGTCAATGCTGACATCACACCAGGTCATAGTTCAAACCCAGTCTGCAAGCCCACTTCAGCATTTCCAGTCAATCATAAACACCATGCCAAGCCATAATTAAACTTCCTTTAATCATGGTTTGGCAGTATGATTTAACTCTCTGAAGTAAGTTACACATAGAGTTATTCAACTAGTAGGAGAGTGTTTGCCAAACACTAGTTGGATAGACAGAAGTGGTGGTTAACCTGTCCAGCTGGTCCACATTTAAGTCAAACAGAGGAGAAGGGAGGAGCAAAAAGCAGGAGGTAACATGCAAATACCATGAGATACTGAAGCAGGGGAGTGGTCCAGCAAGGAAAGTCCATCTAGGGTAGGGTACAGAAACAAGCTATTTGAACTTCTTGTAAAGGGGCAGGAGTTTTTAAAGAAGAAGTGTAAGTAAATGCTATTTTCAAAACGCACATCTTACCTTTGCAGCCTGAACACTGAATAAAGAAGTTGATGAGATCAAGTAGTGCTATATCCCTGTCATGTTTGTAGGATTCTATCCAGTCATCCACTACAGACTAGGAAAAATAAATAAATAAAACCACCATTAAAACAGAACATAAAGTGAATAATGATACCAGCACCTATTTTGGATACAACAGAAAAACACAAAAATAAATTTTCATCTGCTTATCAAGTTCTGTAAACCACATTATTCTATCCTGTGAGGTGATGATTAAGTTCTACTTTCACCCAACTCAGGAAGAAATTACAATTATCCACAACAACAGCAAGCTTTGTAGGCAAATGTTTAGGAAAATCTGAACATTTCTAAATATATACAGAACTGAAGGCATACAAAATTCAAATGCAGCATTGCAAACTATTGTATTTCAAGGGAAAAAACCCTTGATGGCAATCCAGCTATACTGTCTACAAAACACAATAAGCTAAAATTATCATATTTTTTGCAAGTAGCTTTGCTAGGAATGGATCATCAAGTGTTTTTACTATTTAACTGATAGATAATATTTTACATTGTTTGCAAGCATCTTCAAGAACTGAAGGTAACAGAGAAGGTAAAAACAAGTTAAATTTTTTACATATAACCTGCTGTCATGCAAGCCAAAATTATCTGGATTCAAACAAACCTTCTATTACCGAAATAGAAGAGCTGACTCACCTGCATAGCACTCTTGCCCATTTTCACAACTTCAAACAGCATCATGTTTTCCACACCATTCTGCTGGTGATGCCCATTCATTCGATTCGGACCAGCAGGCTTCCCTCCACCGTTTCCAACTTTCCCCTTCTCTCCTGTACCTTTTTTCCCTTTTTTACAGGTCTTTTAAAGCAAAAGAAAAAGGCAGTAATTTAAGAAGTGTAGTTAGGAGTACATCTGAATATTTCTACAGTACAGTAACAAATGAATATTGTTTTGAAAGTACTAAAGTTTCATCAAAACTTTAGTGTTTTAAAAAGTTTGTTGTATTTTAACCCATTTTGAACTACTTCAGCACATGTGATACAACAGTTCACTGAAATAAATGTTTAAACAATGACTGGACTCAAAGGTCTGTGTAAGCATGGAGGGTTTTCTGTCTTCCATTTCACAATGGCATTCCACCGCTTCCAAAGACACCTCCTAAGCACATTCGGTAAGGTGCACAAAGCTTCAACGGGAAAGTTTAAAAAGATCAGCACATTACACCAGTTCTCTTGCATGTAGTCCTACAGCCCAATTCTAAGCTGCCCTGGTGCCCAGCAGTACAGCGGTGCCAAAATGGCCACCACTGTATCCCATGGGGCCAGGGAAGACACTGGAGTCTCCTCAAAGTAAGAGAACATTTGTTCCCTTACCCCAGGTACAGCTCTGACGTCCCAAATGGGTCTGTTCAGAGCTGGCGCAGAACTGAGGAGGCCCGTGTCTGGCTTCCAGGTTCGCAAGGGGGCAAAGGATTAAGCGGCAGAGTGGGCCGCCATCCCCACCCCCTCTCCCAGGCCCGATCTTCCCCTTGGGCTGCTCTCACTCTGCCCAGTTCTACCCTCCCCTGCCCCAAAAAGTCTCACTGGTGGCCAGCGGGGCAACTCACCACTGGCCACTTGGCGGTGGCATCTTCCTGGCACTGAGGCCCAGCGTCCTTACCACCGGCATGCCTAACTGCACTTTTTGCTATGGCAGTTGCCGGGGCATTGTGGCTGCCATTGGCACTGCCTTGGCATAGGACTGGGTCCTTAGTTACACAATAACATAAGAATAGTCACAGATTACAACATAAGCAACTTTTAAAAATATTGTTTACTCAAAGAATATACAGGTGATAAGGATATTTAAATTTATGCTACTGTTAGTCTGTATGAACAGAGATACATTCAGATGAATATACCTTTCCTTTTCCTGTTTTCTGATTTTTTCCTTCAATATCTTCAAAGTCTGTATCTGAAGAAAAATGTGTTTCAGACTCCCTGAAAAAAAAGCAAAGCCACAGGTTTATACTCTCAACCAGTATTTCTCTTTCAGAACTATTTTACTTACACAGCATCTATACTGCTGCTCTGGTGCATAAAAGGGTACAATGAGAAAAATAACACAGAGCACTGCTTCCCAAAACAAACACCCAGGAGTAAGATTAGTCTCAGGAAAATATGGCATACGCAAAGTGAAACTGGAGAAGTAGAAGAACAATGGCTGTATCCTGAAGGATACATAACTCATAACTCTCACTGAAAATAATGCTACTCCAGTATGACTTTCTTTAGATACAACCCAAGAACTTTCTGAATACGACTTTCAGAATACAACTGCACCCAAAATTAAGCTTGTTTTAAAAGAACAGGCTGCATTTTAAGAAAGCCAAGACTCAGAACCATGGAAGTCAATGAGACAATTTGATAAATTATTATTGCCTTATATTGATTCTTTAGTAATTTGCCTTGGGGGCCCTTCTGAGGAGTCAAAAGACAGCACAGAAATGCTCTAAGTAATAACTTAAGTTAGTCAAGATGATAAGTGGCCCAAACTTAGAGAGGGCCTCCGTCGGCAGAACACGTTCCACTGGTGCATACTGTCGCAAAAAAAAAAAAAACCTGTAAAGCACTTAGCAGCGGTGCAAGACCCAGGTATGCCAAAGGAGTGACAAAGGCCAACCAGAGCAAGTCCAGCCCAGGAAGGGGGTTGAACAAGGTGGGAGGAGGGTGGAATGGAGCAATGACGGGGAAGGGTGGATGGATTGGGCCTGGGAGGGGTATGATATTGGTGCATGCCACATCTTGAGTTATATTCTTCCCAGGCATGATCCACCTTCATGGATCAACAGATACTTGTGCCAGATATATCACTCACACAGGTCATTGTAGCTGTTGGGGCTTACACAGGGGCAAGGGGAGTCCCCTAGGAACAAAGATCCCTCACAAGTGCATAGCTTGCATTGATGCCATTGGATCTCCACATGGGGATTTAGGTAAAATTGGCCTATAATTTCATTAGGTCTTAGAATATAACTCAAATGTTTTATTGTGTTCAGCAAGCAACAATGTTCCTAAGCTTCTGAACACAATTCATCAAGCTAAATTGATTCAATAAGCTATTTTCTTGGTTACAACTTTTATTAAGAAACATTCCCTTTGATGTTGAACTCCCTATTCCCTGGATATATATTGGCCAAAACAAGTTTATAAATGAAAATATACTACAAAAGTGTTACCAAACGTGAAAAAGTCATAAATTTATAGCAACTATGCATCGGTCATGGCTAAATCACTCAAGTACAGTTTTAAATGCTTCATCAGAAGATTCCTCGAGGATGAAATTATGCTATGATTTTTCAGTCAGCATCAGCTTTGATGGCAGTTATATAATATTGTCTCAGCTATCACAGGCTGCAAAAAAGGAAGCTAATATTGTGATTTTATAATTTGACACAAATTTTTACTTACTGAAGCAGAGCAAAATTGGTTGTTGCTTCTTGAGCTGCTATCATTTCTTTATCATCTTCTGGATCACTACAGTATTAGAAATACATTCAAGAAGCAGGTGTAAATGGTAAACTCACTAGCCTGTTAGCGTTCTTCTCTTTTTGTAGCAATCTATTAAAAAGAAACCAAAAGGTCAGAATTATACTTTAAAATAAAGTATTTTTGTGCATATTAATGTATATAAATATCCAAGTATCTCTTGTGGTTGCTTTTGTTTTAGACTTATAAATCAGTTAACATTTTCGATGTATACCTTTTCCTCCCCCCACCCCTTTCATTGGCCTGACGGAGGGAAGCGGTTTGCTTTTGGGGTCAACATAAATGCACATACAAGAAAATTATCAATTCCAGAACACCTCTCTTGAAATCTTTAAGAAAAGGGCATTCCTGATCAGAACAACTCTTTGGTGGCAGATTTTCAAAAATCCAAATACAGAACATTTTCCAAAGTACCTCTGGTTACATATTTGTTAACACTCTCAGAATCCTCCAGAAGATTTCACTGAATCTCTTATTGCAGATGTCATGTTCAGAGCAAGACATTTTTCAAAATCTTTATCCTACATTTAAATAATGCTGTTCTCCAAGGTACCTTGGCCAAATGTTATTTTAACCAGCTAAAACTAACTGAAGTTTTCAATTTAAAATTCAACGTGGAGGAAACAAGAGAATGAGAGGAATAAGATGACGGTGAATTTTTAGAATGGAATATTTTCCATTATGGAAAATATTCAGCCTCGAACTGCTTTTTCCCCCCAAACTAAAATTCAAACCAAATCTGAACCAAAGAGAATGTTTGTTTAGTTCAATTGCACGTACTTAGTTCCAGAAGGAGGAATGAAGATTAACAGGCCAAACACTTCATGGAAGAGTTCGGTTTTTAAGAGAAATGCATCACCACAAAGAAGCTCTGGAAAAGTTTCTAGTACCTGGGGTAACAAGTGAAGAAACATGAGACCTCCAGATGGATGAGGTCACCTGGAAAAGTGACAGTCACAGGACGGACTATTGGGATACCAGGGCACAGATAAGGGATAAGGCAAAGGAGGAAAAGGAATCAAATCTACACCTAAAGCTTAATGCCTGATTAACAGGGCCAATGGCAATGGTGTCAACAGATTCACCAAATATCTGAGGAAAGTAACCCTCAAGTAGAAAGAAAGATACAATCCTGGATGTATCAAGCCCGGGATGGTGATAAAACATCCAACTAGCAATATCAGATAAGAAGTGGCAGTCAGTTGCGGATCTGCTACAGACTTAGATGGGGCAAAAGCCCCAGGTGCGAGCCTCTAGGACCACACAGAAGCCTCTCTGAGGCTCCCGACGGGGTCAGAAATGGGTTTTCCAGAAGTCCTGAGTCACACGAGGCTCCATGAGCTTGAGGTGAGTGGGGGGGGGTGGATTTTCGCATGGGGGGGGTTGCAACAGCCCCGGGTACATGGCTGCGGAGGTTCACTGCTAGTGGCAAGATTGGACAGAGGGTCCAATCCTGAGTTGCTTCTGAGGTAGAGGTAAGACAAGGGTACCAGTCACAGTATACAGAGAGAAAATAGCAGATCTCCAAGCAGAATAGTTCAGAGAATAGCAGAATAGTACAGATCTCCAAGGGACCTCCACAGAGAAGGGGAAGCGGAAGAAAGACTTCTCCCCATTGAAACACAAAGAGCTATTAGCAGGCAGGAAGAGAACCAGCTGAGAACAGAACCATCAAAGCCCTAAGGCACAAAAGGAATCAAACAGGAGAGGGCAATCAATAGTACCAAAGGCAAAAAGGAGGTCAAGGAGAACAGAGACTTCTGAATTTGGTAATCATTAGTTATTTTGGTGACAGCAATTTCAGTGATGTGCAAAGGTCTGTGTGGCCAGACTGTAACTGCATCAAGGAAGTCTGGATTCAGATCCAGCTCACTGGAGGGGAGGATGCTCTTTGGAAAGGTTCAGTTTTGACTAGTATTTTGTTTGGGAGGGGACAATCTGGGGTAGAAAATTTTCAATTGTGGAAAATACTGGATTCTCAACATGAATCATCTCATAAAATTAGTAACATAACAAATGGATACAACAGGGGACTGATTTTTATAGTCTGTCCCTGGGGCTTATGGATTGTAATACATTCCTGTGTCTTTCCTTTCCCTTTTCTTTATTATAAATAAATGGGGGAGGGGGAAAGGATCCTAATACATTTCTGGTGGCTGGGGGGGGGGTGTGCGGCTGGCAACTCATCTATAGCTCTGGGTGACTTCTGGAACGAGGAAATGGCCCTGGCCATGATCACTCAGCAATTTCTGCCCTATTGTAAAGCCAAGATGGCTCCCTGGTTTTCTGGGAAATTGTGGGCAGTGAAATTTGTAATAAATGCAACTGAATACAAGTTAGAGCTGGTTGGGGTTCACTGCAGCAGTAATGGGAGAGAAGAAAGTGTTTTTCTCTGCCACCTCAGTATCTATGGAGGATCCTAAAAATAAGGAGCATTCTGTGCTTACTCTACTTGAACCTCCATGGTAGAAAGAAGAACAGCTCGGTATCTGGTTATGACCAGTTTGCTACATGCTTTGCAGATAGAGTTGCTCACTACAGTCTCAACCTGGACTCCACTGTAACAATTCCAGTCAAATGACTCCTCTGTTTCTGATGGCCTCAGAGTTATTGATTCTTTTCACTTTGTGCAGTCTGAGGATGTGGACAGGTTCCTCTGGAATGCAAGGCCATCTGCTTGCTCAACTTCGTTTATCAGAACTACACATGGGCTATGGCTCAGTGGACATGTCTGAATCAATGAGATTTGACCACAACAATCTCCACAATGATGAGGGCATACTTTAATGCATTCTACATGAGGCTGCCATTGGCGACTGTTTGGAAACTGCAATTAATGCAGAAAACAGAGGATTATGTGGTTGAGAGGCTCTGGCAGTTTGATTCTGTCAGACAGCTGCGCCTGTGACTGCATTGGCTGCCAGTTTCCAAGCAAAGTTCAACATGCTGATTCTGACCTTTAAAGCTGCTTTGCAGCTTGGGGTGGGGTACCTGAAGGACCAACACCTCCCATCTGAGGTGGTCCGTCTCCTAAAGTCATCTGTGGAGGCCCTCCTGAGCCCAAGTTTTGGTTGGCGGCAACAAGTGGAAGGGCAAATCACGATTATGGAACTACGTCCCTGCTGAATTAAGAATGGAACACTCTCCATTGGCTTCCAGGCAGAAGTTAAAAAAAGAATTTGTTCCACACTGCTTACCCATCTATGATTTTTGGTTTTTCTGTTGTTACTTTTATTGTTGTGATTATTAATGCTTTATAATTCTGAGTTTTACATAATTTCATAATATTGTTAACTGTCTTGGATCTTTTATCAAAAGGGGGGAAAAGGGACATAAAATAGTCAAATTGGCAGTTTTCAAGTTGAACAATTTTTCAAGTGACTTTCCCTAGGAAGTATTTGTGAATAATAAATGGCCTTTTGAGCATACTGAAAATACGATTAGTGCCTGTTCTTTTTCTTAAAATTTGGTCTTGACTCGTCATGTCTTAGAACAGATATACTCCAATAAGTAAAACTTCCAATTTGTTTAAATACAATATTAAACCACATGGTTATGTTTCATTTATTTTTTTCCCCTCAAATATTTTGATACAAATAGTTTTGGCTATACGAAACACTTTTCGAAATGCTTATACAGTCAAATTAATACAGCATTTTTTTTCCTTTTGTTTTGTTTATTAAATATCAGTCAAACATGTTACTGAAATCCCAAACAAATGTATAGAATCTGAAAATTTTCCTGGAAAAGTTTCCACAGAAACCATCTCAGTGCTAAAAACAAGAATTTTCAAATTCATTCAATTCTGTGACATTTATAAGCCAATTTGCATAATTACTCACAGTAATTACCATATTACCTCATTTAGTACACTTTTTTGTGGAACAAAACTAATATTTGACAGTACAACTTGGGGCGTGTGGATTCTGAAGAATAACTGCCTTCTTGATTCAGTTCTTTCCCCAAGTAAGCACCACCCCCTGGCCCAGGACCACCTTCAGCTTCACAAATATTTTGGCCATAACTGTTCAAGTGGCTGCTGATATGACAACACTGTAGAATAAAGATATTTTAAAAATATCCATGCCCTAGTGACATTTAGATTAGATTATTGCAATGCGCCTTATGTGGGGCTGCCTTTGAAGACGGTCCGGAAATTACAACTAGTAGAGAACGTGGCTGCTCGTGTGGTTGCTGGGGCACATCGGTTTGACTCTGTCGAGCCGTTGCTCCGGCGGCTACACTGGTTGCCGGTTCTGTTCCGGGCCCAATTCAAGGTGCTAGTTTTGACTTTTAAAGCCCTTTAACGGCTTGGGTCCGGGATATTTGAGGGACCACCTCCTTCCTTACAATCCGGCCCGTGCTCTTAGATCTTCTGGGGGGGCCCTTTTGACTGTGCCGCCACTAAGAGATGTGAGGGGGTGGCGGCCAGGAAGAGGGCCTCCTCAGTGGTGGCCCCCGAACTGTGGAATTCCCTCCCCTTAGAACTGAGAACTGCTCCCTCGTTGCTAATGTTTCGGCGTGGACTGAAGACCTTTTTATTTCAAAAAGCTTTTAATTGTTGACAGGCTGGCTGGCGTTCTTGCTTTTTATATGAATCCACGGGGTTTGTTTTGTTTTTTAGCTTTTTAATCATTGTAAATTGTTTTTGACTGTTTTCATGTTGTATTTTTAATTGTTTGTTAGCCGCCTTGTGTGCCTGTTGGGTAAAAAGGCGGGGTACAAATTAATAATAATAATAATAATAATAATAATAATAATAAAAACTAGCCTACAATAATGGAAACTCCTGCACATAATACGCTATTTGCTTTGCATATTAAGAGAAAAGAAAGCGCCACTTGCGGCCCTCGAGGCCTCTCAATGCGGCCCTCAGGGAGCCCCCAGCCTCCAATGAGCCTCTGGCCCCCTGGAGATTTGCTGGAGCTCGCACTGGCCCGACGTATCGTGAGGGTGTTTGACCTCTCGCATGAGCTGTGGGACGAGGGCTCCCTCCACTGCTTGTTGTTTCATGCCTGTGATGCAGTAGCAGCAGCAAAGGAAAGGACAGCCTTGCTTCGTGCAAGGCCTTTTATAGGCCATGAGCTATTGCAAGACCTTCATTCATTCATATGTTCATCTTTAATATAATCATTAATGTAAACTTATGTAAATTTATTCAAATTTTAAATGTAAATTAATTCTTTTTTCCCAGGCCCCAACACAGTGTCAGAGACACAATGTGGCCCTCCTGCCAAAAACTTTGGACACCCCTGTGTTAGTAAAATGAAGGGCATAACACAATAAGTGCAACCATGACACAGCTGCCGTTAAACCACTCTCTTGCATCAACTGTTTTGTACACACATCTGTTGCCTATGCTATCATAGGTCTATCAGCCACATATGCATACTGTATTAGGTTGAAATAGTTTTCCTACAGCAGACATCTTAAGCCTGGCAGCATACAGCTTAAACCACCCCTTGCCTCTCAAAAAGAATTAGCTTGCCACAAACTGAGAAGTATTGCTTATTTAGCAGGACCACTACATGGCTTAACACTGCACCAAACAAGATGCCTCTTCTCTAATGACTCAGCAGTGCACACTGACTGGCACCAGATAACCTGCTCTCTGCTGCAAATAGTGATAATGTGCTTTTTGAAGTTATCCCCACTTTAATTTCCAGCATCTGCTTGAAATATTGCCGCAATGGTTATTCAGAAGGTCTTTAAAAGTTCATGCACCCCTGGAGTACCATTCATGAGGTTTCAAGAAGAAATGAAAACCTCCAGAAATGAAAACCTACACACAAATGTGCCTAAGCTTTAAACCAACAGCACTGATTTTAAGAACTGTTAAAACAGAAACCTAGATTTGTTTTAAAAATTTTAGAGTAAACTTCTAAAAATGCATTTTTATGTCATTCATGTTCCAGCCTGGAAAGAAAAAAAAAAGCTACAATGTTAGACTGCCACTAAGTGATGCTAGAACATAATCAGCTTACTTTTTAAAAAGAAAATGTATCATGCTGAAAGATCACTTGGTGGAGCTCTAGCCTAAAGCTAAATAAGACAGGTCACCCAAAGGTTGACCTAGTTATTCCTCCACAGAAAATTTTAAAATATATTGATAAGATGCCAAAAATACTATGATGCTAGTATTTTGCAATTCTCAAAATGAAGTTACCCAAGAACTCCCTCTCCTTAATCATGATACCTTACCAAGAGCATCATTATTTTGTCTCAAAAATTAGCCTAACAATAAGTGAAGATGAGAGCGTGGTTTGTTTTGGTTTGTTTTAAGAGATTTTCCACTAAATTGATTACTTACATTTGTACAGTTAAGCTGACCAGAACTTTTGTGATTTTTACAGGTAACCATGTTTCAGCTTACAGTTTCTCATCTCAGATGCACTGTAGGATTCTACAAGTTTTTCTATTTCTGAAAACAAGCTTATATCTCAATTTTTCATCAAAATCTCTGAAAACTAATGGCCTAACATGCACTGAAAAATCACAGCATTACAAATATGAAGCCCTACTATTCAGAGCCATGCTAAATACAAAAAAAGTCTTCAGCAGCATATAATTACCCTAGCAAATATAAGCAATTTGGAAGACTTAAAAAAAAATATTCTGTTTTAGTCTGAGCTGCTCTCCCAAAATGACACAAACTATCACACCATACTACTTGTCAAAACTTCTACAATCAAGAGCAACAAATTGTTTCAATGGTGAGCAGCACAGCATAGTAGTCTCTCTCCCCTTCCCCTCAACTACTTTCAGGTGACTCACCACCAGAGGCCTGAGCACATGTATGCACCTTGCCAACATTAAATGTAGCATCAAGGGGCAATCTGGACAAGCAATGGCATCACCATATATTTAACCTAATAGATAGAACCTTTCTATGATCTGTGGTACAATGTAGTATACATTAGGCAATGAGTCATCCAGCAATGAGAACTCAAGTGTTAACTACATCAGCTCCATATCTATAATCCTTAGGATGCCACAAAGAACTCAAGTGTATGATGCCAAGATACGCAAGTATGTTCTCAGTTTTGTTATCAAGCTAGTTCCTAGAAACCTGGTACTGACTCCTATTAAAATGCACTTCCCAGCTTTTTTACAAACCAAGTCTCGCTGCTTCCATAAACATTTTGGGTTTGAATTGATACTAGACAGTGAGTAATCCACAATGCCTCAATCATCTACAAGTCTGCTCACATGAACCAGTTCTTTCTTGATCTTAAAAAGAGTGGTTAAAGTGTAAATACACATTTCCCATGAAGCCTCTGTACTGAATCTACATGCACTGCCAACATTGCTGTGCCAAAAAACAAACTCTGTTCATTCAAGGTGAGGAAACACATCAACTATTTGACTTGACAGACAGAACAGTGCCAATCTCTTAACTAAACCTCAGGTAGGCTCCTTATAATTAACCACGGTACAATGCTCCATCACAGTTAACATCACTAGAATAATCTTTAAGACTTTCAAACCAGATTAAAACCTGATTGCCAGCCAGTCCTGTTTCATCACAAGGTTAGTGTGAGTACTGGTATAATACTACTACAATAACTGCTAACAAGGGAAGGATGAAAGTTCGCACAAAACAGGGAAGAAGAGCAAGAGAAGACATACAGAAGCTCAGAACCTGCTCCAATCTTTCAACCATGATTAAGACATCCACAGTGTTGTATCTGCATTATTAGCCATTGAGAACTCCACAAAACAGTTAAGACATGCATACAGGCCAGCTGAGCAGTTCAGAGGAATGATTCAGAGGAATACTAAATTAAGGTATGCAATTTGACTTTTCTGCTTACATACAAGCTGTCTAGATTATACCTCTAATCATATTTTTGTGAAGAACTGGATCAGAAATATCACAGGGATCATAAATATTGACCATCTCTCTTACTCTGCAATTTATACAATTGAGGACTATGAATAATAATGACTTCAACAGGTCCTTTCTGATATCAGAGTTTGCAGATAATCTTAAAATATGAATTAGCTTCTTGAGAATTGTCTTATCCAGCTTTATGCACCAGCTCTAATCAAGTTAAAATTGACTAAGGGCGAAATCCTACCTGGCAGCAGAGTTGGTCTTGCACGTGCTGCTACGGAGATGGCAATTGTGAAAGTGCCATAAAGCACTTTGCGGTGGCCAGATTAGAGGGAAGCACAGGTGCAGACGCCAGTATGGGTGGTGATGGGCCTCCATACCAGTCAGAAGAACCCCAGAAACCAATGGCTGCTGAGCAGCATGGGAGCATTTCCAAGGTGGGGGTGGGAAGAGAGCAAAACTGGGCAGGGGAGGAGGGTGGTTCAGGCCCAGGAGAGGGTGGTGATGATGGAAGTCTGCACTAGATCCTACTTCCCACCCCAGGGCCTGAAAGCCCTGCATGATGCTACTTGGTTCTGCAACAGCGATTGAGCTGGTCCAGATCCGGGTAGCCCCACTGGGCACAGTAGGACAACAAATGTTCCCTTATGTCAGGGTTTTTCAGACTGGAGTGTCGCGACGCCCCAGCCTCTGGGCCCTGGCCTGTTTCCCCTTAAGGGGCGGGGGCATCCAGGAGGAAGGGAGCAGGCAGCGGCGCAATCCCCAGGACTGCACCACTCCGGGGAGCTGCAGGGGCTTAGATACACTTACCAGAGCCTCCTGCAGCCTCCCAGGGGTGCAGGGAGCCCTGCGCGGCTGTCCGCAGGGCTCCGCAAAGCTTCTCAAGTGAAAGTGGAGCGATCACACTCCACTTCCGGTTTAGAGGAAGCAGAGAGCGATCGCTCCACTTTCACTTGTGAAGCTTCGGAGACAGCCCTGCAGACAGCCACACAGGGCTTTCCGCACCCCCAGGAGGTTGCAGGAGGCTCTGGTAAGTGTATCCAAGCCCCTGCAGCTCCCCTGAGTGATGTGATCCTGGAAGGCACTGCTGCCTTCCCCCGCCCCCGCAAGAACTTACTGCAAACTTCAAACTCTGGGAGTTTGAAAACTGTAGCCTGATGTGGAAGAGACCTCCAACTACCTCCCTGCCCAAGTAGAATACAGCGACAGTGTTTCAGTATCACTGTATTGTAGCATGGGCAGGCCCATTAGGATTGGGCTGCCCTCTAGTTACACCCAGGTTAACTCCTATTGCCTATAATAGAGCATGCAACAAGTTCCTAGCCAGATTTATACAGAAGCATGTCCCAATGTTTTCAACAGCACTTACTATGAAGTAAGCGTGCTTAATCATGACTAACTTTAACTAGACTGAGGATGCCAATCATTAGCATCAGTTAACTTAGAAATGACAGTTTGTTATCCTTATTACTCAGAATACAGCCTTAAGAGATCATATTCAAAATGCTGGGTGAGCATGATCATGAATGCCAGGATGAAACCTGGAATTCAGACACTCAATGCCCACTTAAGTTTAGATGCTGCAGATTTTTATATCTTTTTGTATGGTGTAAAAACACAACTAACTGATAAACTTAAGTGAAATCCATTAATTTTTTTTTTTTAAACAGCATTCCCTTACTTGAACAGAGACTAACACAGGCATCCTAAAATTATGCATCTTAGGTATTTAAAAAGGGGGAAATGTGTGGAAAGAAAACAGACCACTAATACATTTCACTTTGGGGGGGGGGGAGGCAATGCAAGCATGGGAGGACTAAGAAGATAAGCTGCAGTTAATGTGCAGACACCAGGTCATTACAATGAAGAAACACACCGGAATTCACAAGAGCAATCAGCTACATTCCTAGCTATTAAACTTTAAGACTCAGTTACATGGAATGCACTCCAGGTTTCTGCACCTGTGACAGTTGAACTACTACATACTTGGCAGTCCAGACATACAAATCTGTACACACTTGTGTACTAATGTTGTACACACTTGCGTCCAAATGTTATTTACACACACACAAACACACACACACACGTGTGCTGCACTAGCTACACTGTCTGCATTCTATTAAGCCCTATTCCTGCTTAATTCTATTGCACTACCTTCCATACTACCATTATCTCCAGATTGCATACATCACACAACTGCAATTGTATAGGTTTTTTATACCTTTAACCAAACAGACCCATTCACTCACATACCAAAGCAGCTTTATTTCATTTTGCTTTAGGGTAGCACTGTTCTCAAGCTGTCACATCAGAAATGTACCCTTTGACTGTTGCCCTCGGCAGCAATGGAAAGAAAGGCGGGAAATGAGAGAGGGGACTAGTGTGGAGAAAGCGCAATTCTTTCACCAGACCCATTTCCTTTTATTCAGTCAAGAGATCAGATTGCTCTGCCTACCCATTCAAAAGATAGATGACTGAGACTGGGTTACCTTGCCACAGACCAGAAGTTAGCAATCTTCAGAGCAGCACCAGATGAGCAGGTGAAAACTGACTTTACAGCAAGTTAGCCACTATCAGTTCTGTTAAATCATAGCATAGGACCAATTTAAGACTCAAGAGCTCTCCAGGGAGACAAGGGTCCCTCAAATATTCATTTTGCAGAAATAGTTGAACTGAACAGATTGTGTTTTTATTGCCACATGGAAAAGAATCTCATATGGGCAGGAAAAGAAGAACGCCTGTTCATACATACACAATTTACAGATGCCATGCCATTTACATTAGTAGTCAATTCTACATGAACTGCCTAGAAATGCCCAGTCAATAAGTTAGCAAGGCTCAGAGAAGCTGTTTTCTCTTCCAAGAAAAATACACCAAAAAGCAAGCACATATGTTAAAGGTTGAGAGATGAAAAACTGTTTACATCCAATCACCTGTTTTACACACGCACCTTCTGCCACCATGAAGTACATGCTTATTAAATATTAATTTTTATTGTTCTAATTAATTTATTCATAGTTTCTGACCTGCAATGTCTTATAATTACAGGCTGTCAATTACCTTAACTGACAGAGATGCAAGAGTACCTAAAAATCCAAGCACCTGAAAGCCAAAATGTCCTTAAATTCCTTTGACATTGTTCTGAATTATACGTCAAACAGGCAAGGTATGGAGAATGCAAATCTAAAACATGACTGAAAAAATACCAGGTGCCCATGCACCTATTTTGTTTTAAATGTTGGATTAATAATTCCAAATACTGTAATGGACAACGTTGATCAAGTACAGAAAACGTTGCAAAATAGCAAACTGTTTATTAGTCTACATGCCACATCCAACATCTTGTCTATGGCAAGACACAATTGCTTCAAAGTAAGTAGCAGCTCTCTCATCCTTTATTTGCTTCCTCCCTGAAGACCTGGTCCTGCTCAAAGCCCCTGGTTGGCTCTGTATCTGTCAGAGGCAGGACTCGCTTCTCCCATCTTCCTCAACAACCAATCACTCTGCCCTGTCTCCATCCCAAGCAACCAACTGCTGCAGGCAAGCACAATGTATACTGAGCAAGTAGGACAGAATGAACAACTAAAAGCTACTAGGACATACAAGAAACGATAAGACAGTGGTAAGTTACAGGCAGCTAGGCAAAGAGCGGCAGATCTTTCTCTGAAGACACAGAAGTGGCAGAAGGAAGAAAAAGAGGAATGAAGGAAAAGTAGTACACAAGTTAGCATGCAAGTTCATTTCGCTGGGTAGTGAAGCTATGCATATAAACCCTGTCCTCCCCTTCCCTTTTAAAAGGTCTCTGCAGCATTTCTTCAGGATGCATAGTAGTGATCAGACACTAATTTCATATTTTGTTTTCAGCATTTTTAGCTGTTTAAGATGCATCTGGATTCCTCTAAGTTTTACACCTTCCAGTCTGGTCACCCAATGCCTATTAAAAACAAAGGTTCTCATCTTTTACAACTATTTATGAACTCTTACAATTTAAACAGTGCAAGCGCTCTCAGTACAAGTTAAATTGATGATGCATATGCACTCCAGAGGGTGCCAATTCTTAAGAAACCTTAGTTTAAAAACTTCTTGGCAGCCAATTCCGACCCTGCAAGAACAACTCCGTTAGGTCAGATTTTAAGAGAGCACCTTTCTGTCTCCAGCAGTGACCAATCCAATGCATCTGAGAAGCCTGAATATAAGCAAAGCTGGATGCTCCTGGCTGTTGATCATTTGTTCCCTGGGCACTGCCTATAATCCAGGAGATTCCATTTAGCTGTCAAAAGCTTTCCAAAATCCCATGTATGCAGTGGCTGCTTTTAGAGAGAACACTGCTTTGGAGGATCATCTGAATGAGGGCAATGCTTACCAGACCATTGCCGTGTACATCTTCCTTGACATTCTCAAATGAATTTCTAAAAGGCGAGTGAGACAGGACTTTCCGTTACAGAAACCATACTGATCCCCCTTCAACAAGGCTTTTTCTTGTGTATGTTTTACTATTTTGGTTTTAATTCCCTGAAACAACTTCAGCTGGCTACTCTGTAATTTCCTAGATCTTTGAGGAATTTTTTAAAATTCATATTAAACCAACTACTATATCTTCCAGATGTCTGGTAAGGAGATTGATTTTGGTGAAAAACTGCATGTGTTACTTAAGATAAATGCTTCACATATGAATCCCATAGAAACTCTGATTAACCATATCCAACCTCATATTCCTCATTGTGTTCTGCACCGATTCTAACTCCAGTGTTTGAGACATACAGCACATAGCTTGCTGGGGCCAATTCCCCTCCCTTGGACAGCTACCTCTTTTCAAAACTACAGTGTGCAAAGTAGCAAGTTCTCATCTTCGGGCGCAATCCTATCCAGCACTGGAACAGGCAAACCACAAGGTTTGCACTGTACCCAACAAAGTATAGTGGCCATAAGTAGCTCAGCCAGAGGCAAGGGAAAACTTTTCCCCTTACCCTGGGTAAGAGCCGCTGGCCCCATGGGTCTCCTAGAGCAGAGCAGCTTGGAGCCGTTCCATTCTCCCCGGGAATGAGGGTTGGGATCTGGCATAACTGCCAAATTCCAGCCACGCCTCCCACTCCCCGCCCACCCACCCTTGGGGCCACCCACCATCTGCCCTCCCCCCACCCAGGAATGCCTCCCTGCCACCTCCTCCCCTCCACCACCTACCTTTTCTCCTTGCATCGGCCCAGCCAGGCCTATGCAAGATTCAAGGAGGAAGCCAGCGTGGAGGCTTCCGTCAGCCTCCACAGGTCGGCGCTTCTTGGAGCGCCGGCCCGGCTTCCTCTCGAGGAGGCGCAAACGTGCCTCCCGGACCGGCCCAAGGGTGCTTTTGGATTGCACTCTTCTCCTAATAAAAGATAAGCACTGAAGTACAAGAGATCTCAATTTCAATAACTACACAAGAAAAGACATAAGAACATAAGAACAGCCCCACTGGAACATAAGAACAGCCCCACTGGATCAGGCCATAGGCCCATCTAGTCCAGCTTCCTGTATCTCACAGCGGCCCACCAAATGCCCCAAGGAGCACACCAGATAACAAGAGACCTGCATCCTGGTGCGCTCCCTTGCATCTGGCATTCTGACATAACCATTTCTCAAATCAGGAGGTTGCGCATACGCATCATGGCTTGTACCCCGTAATGGATTTTTCCTCCAGAAACTTGTCCAATCCCCTTTTAAAGGCGTCCAGGCCAGTCACCATCACCACATCCTGTGGCAAAGAGTTCCAAAGACCAACCACACACTGAGTAAAGAAATATTTTCTTTTGTCTGTTCTAACTCTCCCAACACTCAATTTTACTGAATATCACTCCTTGATTTTACCTGACAAAATGTGAGGAATTCTAATATGAATTGGAAGATTAATCATTTGTATCATTAAATGGCCAAAAAAATGCAAGTACTGAGGAAAGAAAAGTAATAAGATTCAGTTGCCCTGCAAAATTGATCTGCCTTCCCATTTTCCCTGACCATCTTACACATTCACCTCAGAACACCACTTTGCATTGCTCTTATATCGCCATCTGAACGCTTCTAACATAGTCATCTGACTATAGATGAGCCCCAAGATCTCTACCACACACTGAACCTAGACAGTGCTGCTGCAGTAAGATACATACAAGGACCGAATTCCCTAAACTGCTGACTAAAAGGTCTTACAGCAGCACCGTTACTACATGTGGCAGTTATGCATTCGTGTTATTATATAACAATGAAATATAATTAAAGGAGGAATTCCAGAATTTTACTGAAGGTACTCTGAACTATTTCTAAATACCTCGCTACAAAATTCAGCATTATCGACAGCTGGCACTGTAACTTGTGAACCTGAAGATTTTCAATTCCATTGCCTATATATTATCTCTAGAAAGCAGACTACAGCAGTACCTTGCACTTTTGTCTGGTATGGGGCAAGAGCATGGATAGAAGTAAAAGTGGATGGATGACAAAGCATAGTCTTATTTAGCTTGCAAATTTATTATGCCCAGTATAAATAAATTATATAACACACTAATGCATGTTGAACCTAAATAAACAGAAATTAAAGAAAGATATACATAAGAATGTCAGCAAACATCATGGAATGTTGGATGAAAATGGACAAAATTCAGCTGAAAACAGCTGAGAGAAAGGCAATGAAAGTGAGTGTAAGTCAGGGCTGCATGAACCCAGGCCCAGGGGCCAGATCCAGCATTTGGGCGGATCTGTTTTCCTGGTGAGGAGACCTTTTTGTTCCACACCTGCACAGCTTCTCCTCCTGGTAGATATGCTCCAAGCAGTCACGTCTGCTGAAACATTCTGTAGGGCAGCCTTCTGAGACACCGGGCAACATACACAATGTCCCAGAGCATCCTGGTGTCCAGGTGTACCAGGAGGACAAGCTGCAAGGGAGCAGAACAAAAAACCTTCTGCCGGATGGGGAATGCATTTTCGGAGGACCAAGGTTGCAACTTTGGGTGCTGCTGCTGAAACCTGCTAAGTTCTGTAGAATCTCTACAGAATCTCTACCCCTGCTAACTAAGTAAGAGGCACTTTTTCAAGTGGGTGCTCCCCTTTTATTTAACAGGGGAAGAGTAACTGGCCCTCCTCACCCCAGCAGTGTCTTTTCTAGTGGTTGTCTGTTTTGTGTTCTTTTGTATCTTTTTAGATTGTGAGCCCTATTGGGACAGGGAGCCATTAGTTATTTGATTTTCTCTGTAAATAGCTTTGTGAACTTTTCATTGAAAAGCAGTATATAAATACTGTAATAAGAAGAAGCAGCAGCATTCCTGTGGACATTTGCATGCTTTTATGGTCTCTTTTCTTCCCAAGACTTTCCTTTCTTAGAACCATGGTCGCGCCAACACAGTTAGGATTACTATGCACACAATCAAGCTGCCACAGGCAAATTGCTAATTGGACAGGAAACTGCATGGGGCAAACAGTTTTAAATTCTGCCAATCAGCTCTTTGGAACAAGGAGTAGGGACGCACTCAGTTTCTTTCCCACTCCCCAGCACACAGCAGAGCAGCAGAATTTTAGCCATTTTGAAAAGGCTCTGCATGGCCAGTCCTAAATGTTCCACGCACACTCTATTGAATCAGAGCTTATATCTTTTGCCTTGCAATGCCTGAATTCTAGTACAGCGGGAAGCCATCTGTTCAACATACTTTTTTTTCCCCCAGCAGCTAAGATCATAAATTTGCTTGCTGTCCATTTGCTGAAAGAGGGAGGTGGGGAGGAGGAAGCTGTGCAAACTGGTTGCAACAAATCAACTATAGAAATCATGACACTAACAAGTCACAGCTTAATTTTTTCCTTCAAACTAAGCAAGCTCTGCTGTCAGAATATGCATATTTCTGAAAAGCTTGGGAGCAACAAGGATGGATTTTCAAGGCAAAGCCTCTGCTATGCATTCAACAGAAGTGTTCAGACTCTACAGTGGCACGCAGCTCTTCCTGCTACAAATTTTGAACCTTCAACAACCTTAAACAGTAACCAGTAAGTACTGAAAACTTTTTCCCCAGAAATGTCTGGGAAAGAAATGTTTCCAAAAATGACATTCTGGTTTTAAGAATCTTTGATGGAAGTGGAGTTTCGTGACTGTAGGGGAGCCACTAAGAAAACCTCTGTGGCATTCAATAGTGGTGGAGATAGAACAGACAAGTGGTAATTTTATTGACTACAGTGGGACTGTCCAATTTCAGAAAGCAAAGGGGCATTTCCCCACAGGTCAGTGGTCCAACCTGATCAAAGATGTAACTGAATGCGCATACCGTAGGTATAATTCAGGTAGCAAGCTGATCAAAAATCAAGGGATCATTTAAAAAGCAAAAACAGTTTCTCTTTTTGGTGCTACGCACTTTTTTTGGGTTTCAGAAACAAAATGCAACTGAAAAGCATACAAGAGCACAACTCAATTTTAACATGGGACAGCTTATTGCTTGTATGGTCAGTGAAATTGTATGTAGGAGGAGCCCTCCTGTTACTTGGCCTTTAAAAATGCCATCTGTGAAGCAGTGATAGTTCATCTGGAAAACAGACCAATCCCATCACCTATCAAGATCAAGTCTATACTGAGTCCTGAGACAGAAGACATATACAGTAAGTCTCACGGAGTTCTAACCAAATATCTACAAAATGCCCAACTGAATATCAATGGTCCAGAGCAGCATTTCTCAATGTTTGTCCTCCACTGCATTACTTTGTATGGTCCACTTACTGGAATCAGCATAGGAAGTAACTGTCATTGATGTCATCACCAGTTACCTCCAGATTGGGAGGCAGGATGCAACACGACAAATATTGGTAAGAAGCTCAGGGAGGACAAAAGGGCTTTTTGAACATGGGGAAAAAAACACAAGCTGAAGCTCTGCCCACCAAACCTCATACCACTGCTTGTTGTGCTGCAATATTGTTCTTGCTGCCTGGCAGCAGGGGTCTGGGGTCCCATGGGTGCCACCAGACACCATTTCAAGTACCATTGGTTGAGAAACACTAATCCAGAGCAATTAAGATGAGAAGGCCTAACCCAGTACAGGAATACCCTGACTTTCACCCTCTTGACTTTCATCACTTTGCTCTTTCGACCATTTCCAATTATAGCCAAATTTTATCCATGTGCTTTCCTCTTTTCTCTGATAAGGCAGTCTCTTACTGGTGCCCACCACTGTATGAGTCAGGTAGCACCCCAGCATTCCCTGCACCCCAATTTCATGCTGAGCAGTTTTGCACCTGAGCTGACTCAGGAGAGTACATACCATCAATCAAGGCAGAATCTGTAGTGCAGCAAAGGAAGCACTGGCAAGAGCAGGGCTGGGCCCTTCCCCTGCCATGCACTGCTGACCCCGCTCTCAGTTTGGCTGGAAGACACTCCAGGCTGGATGCAAAGGACAGCTCCAGCTTGCCCACCCCCTCCTTCCAATTAAACAGCAGCAGTTGGCCCAGCCTAGCAACGAAAAGTGGTGTTCTGGGTCACAAGATTCCCTCCAAATCACTTACATTCAAATATATCTTCATCCGCTTACACAAGAATAAAAAATACTTGAAGGTATTGTACATTATCATTCTGCTTATTCTTATGTTTATTTGTCTTATTTTAGTTTATTTAGGTTTAGCATACATTCACATATGTTATAGCTATTTATGTTTTTTGCTGGCCAAAATAAATTTGCAAGCTACATAAGGTTATGTTTTGACATTCATCCATTTTTCACTTTCATCCATGCTTTGGTTCCTAACCAGAACAAAAGTACAAGGTATTCCAGTATATATGTTCTGGTTTCTGAGTAACCAAGACGCTTGTTACAACCTGCAACTTCTTCCTACCACAGGTCTGCCTTCATCTCACCCAGTAGCAACTGGTACTGGACATGGACTTGCACACACGGAGTTGACCAGAGCCCGTTCAGATCATACTTCCAACAGAAACATACAATGTTCTTGTACTATTTAGCCATCTTCAAAAGGGCAGTCACAAAAAGAATGCAGGTGTTCCATGGCAAAATCACATTTCACTACAGCAGTGACAGACAAGTAATCTAGTTTAATACGATGCAAATTGCTCCTTTGTTGGCAAAGGATATGCATCCTTACAAACAGGACAAGAGACAGGGAAGGACCAGCTGAGTATTTCCATCTCAATCCAAAGACGTTGCATATGTATTTGTTATTAAGGCAAGATTAATTCTGAAAATATAAATTTCTTCAGCACTCCTCCCCAAACAAGAATCGTTAAAAGTCAAGGAGCCCTAAAGTTGAAAGTTTGGCAACCCCTGATCTAAATAAAACCCAGTACAGTGGTGCCTCGCATAACGAAATTAATCTGTTCCACGAATCCTTTCGTTATGCGAAATTTTCGTTGCGCGAATCACGTTTTCCCATAGGAATGCATTGAAATCTAATTAATGCGTTCCTATGGGCAAAAAAGGTCAAAACGAAGTCAAATTTGGTTTACAAAGTGTTTATTACGTGCTCTTTAAAGGCATACATACTGTACAGAGGATTTCTAAAATTTGAAGCATACACAAAATATTTTTAAAAAATTCGTTATGCGAAGCACGGACCTAAAAAGTTTTTGTTATGCGAAGCACGGACCTAAAAATTTTTTCGTTATGCGAAGCACAGCCAGAAATTTTCGTTATGCGAGTTACCAAACTCAATCGAAAAACTCTTTCGTTATGCAAGTTTTTTGCTGCGCAGGGCATTCGTTACGCGAGGCACCACTGTATATTACTGAAATAGACTAAAAAGAACAGTTAAGATTGGTTATGGTCAAACCGAGAGAAAGATTTACATGACAGAGCACATCTCAAAAATCTTTATTAGTCTTGAACTTTTTACAACCACCATTACTACAAAAGTTCCAGTCACAGGATGGTGTAACAAAAACAAAAGTGACACAAGTAATTCACTAAACTAAAAGTGATGTAAAACCTCTTGGCTGTAGTGCTTTAGAGCAGTGGATCTCACACATTTAACACAGGATTCACTTTTTAGAATGAGAATTTGTCAGGACCCACTGGAAGTGACATCATCAAGCAGGAAATTTTTTAATAATCTTAGACTGCAATCCTACCCAGGATTAAGTTCCATTTACTGTCATTATTAAAAGAATTTGTTAAAACTACAGGTCTGTAACATTTTCCCAAATGCAGTCACATACCATGCTAGCATCAAGTCTAACAGATTGAAAATAAAATATTGAAATGAATGGGACCCACCTGAAATTGGCTTGTGACCCACCTAGTGGGTCCCGACCCACAGTTTGAAAAACACTGCTTTAGAGGGAGCTTAAGAGACAGTATTTTTTTGCTTTCCCAGCTACAAGATGCACTTTCCTAAATGTAATCCAGACTTTCCCAAAATACTGGCTGCACTGAATGTTCCTGCTACCACAGGGCTGTTTGGGAAAAGAACAAAGAGATCTGCAATTCTGCATCTCCCCTTTATGACCTTCTCCAATAAGAAGAAGAAAGAAAGCACAGAGGAAAGCCCCTTGTATACCCAACAGTCTTTCATAAACTCCAGCTATGCTGCATCAACTATTGGTCCTCTCTGAGGCCCAAACTACTCTTGTGAATATTTAAACAAAAGCCATGATTTATGTAACAATGAAAGATAAAACTATAATGGAAACCTAATGAATTTTAGAAGCATTATTGCATGCTAAAAACAAATTTGTATGCATTACTGTGGGTTAAAATCTAGCAGTATTGTGAATTATCTTGTTCGCCCAATCATAAGACTTTCTCACAATTTCAGTTAGCTTGTAAAAAGATGCAAAATGTCATGTCAACTGAAAGACAAGGTGCAAAACATATCTTCCAATGCTTATTCTAAAAAGACATAACATTCTCTTAGTTTCATGATGCTGGGATACCTTTAGGAACTCTCAACTTTTGGTTGTGTGATTGTTAAAGTCATAAGATTATGTTCCGTAGATAGTAATAATGACTGGTTATTTTGCCCCTGAGACTCCCAAAACGTGGGCCATTATATCCATGCCAAGTTCAGTAACATTAGCTCAAAACAGGGTTATAATTACAGAAATGTCTGTGAATATGCAAAAATCACTGCAATGATTAGAAAAGATTTCCCACATAGTCATCTTGGAATTATTCCAACTGTAGTTTTTCAGACAGAACAGCAAACAGAATCAAGTTCATTTTGAATTATAACAATTCTGCTTCCAATGTTTACAAGGTATAGACAGCAGCAGTATACAGAAGCAGAAAATAAAGACATTTGTGTTTGTCACCATTGGTATTCAAATGATGGGAAAAAGCAACCTGCTAAATTCTTTTTACTCTCAGTGAGCTAACACAAGGTTTGTGAATAAGCAGTGGTCAACAGTTACCAGAAAGTAGTTCCCATCCCCTAAGTGGGAAGAACCAACAGGACTATCTGTCAAGTGTTGAGTTCCTCCTAGCCCCCATCTGCTCTACACATCCACACAAATACTGTAAAAAGAAGACCCAGCCTCTCTTTCTCTGCCAGAGGACTCGGGAGAAAAATGGTTGGGTGAAATAACAAATTATGGCTGAGTAAAAACTCTGTTGACCCAGGGACTAAACACATTACTTATTCCTCAAGAGCTTCCCTTCACACGTTTACAGATATACCCTGATCCCAAACTGCCTTTGTTCAGGAAAAATAAAACCATGAAAGTCAAACTCTGATCCTTCCTTTTAGTTATATCGTTAACAACCAAGCACCACATTACCTACATTCTCCAAGACTAACAAGTTAATGCTGAGCCACCAAATTCATAAAAGCACAGGAATTTCAATTCATGAAGCTCAGCTTTGTTTTCTGATAGCAACCACCCAGATACCACAGAGAAATTGAGGAGTGCTGTTGGCCTGTAGGATCTAGCAGTTAAAGTGATGATGCCTACATCTATCATTGCTAAAGGTCAAGCAATAAACACATCATTCATATATTTAATACTTTCAAAGCCACTTCAATATTATACAGCAACAAAATCTATGAATCGTACCTCAAATGAGACTCCTTTTTTCTCAACCCTGGCATCGACTAAATTGAGTAGATACCCTCAAGCTTTTGAATAAGAGTGGATAATTTTTTTCTCATGGTCTCAAAACTAATTTTGCCCTTTTCTGAACCCTCCTTTGCTCTGCTATGTCATCGATATTGCCTTTTGGTAGGAAGATGATCTAAAAATGTAAAATTCAAAAATAAAATCCTTTCAGAACAAAATTGCACAGAATATTCCAGATGTGAGTATAGCACAGACCTATAACAGCATTGTATTTTATTTTTTATCCCTTTCAAAATAGTTATTCATGTTCCTTTTCAACTCTGAAGTAAGCTTCCCACTGTGACCCTCAAGAATTGCTTTTGAAGTAGCCAGAGCCACTTAAGAACTAATATAATGTGGGGACAGGGAGTTAAGACTTTTTGTTTCCATGTGTTTTATGCACAAAACTACAAAAATAAAAGGTTCAAATATTTAGGAGCCAATGTAACAATTTGAAGCACTACATCTCAAATATGACCCATTCTACAACAAGTTAGACAAGATTTTCCATGCAAGAGTCACACACTGCCCCAGGTACCAGACTTTCGTGCTTCTATTTCCAATAAACTTGTTAGAAGAGCAACAATGGGACTATAGAGGAATAAGCCACAATACAGACATCATAAGGCTTTATTAGACTGGAGCCTAGACGAAGATGCACGAGCCTTAAATAACTTCTGTTTAACAGTCATTCAGGAGAAGCCCTAAGGACCCTAAAGGTTGGGATATGAAAGCAACATGTGGCAGTTGGGACTGAGTTTAATTTATTCATAAATGATCTGGAGCACAAATAAACTACAAAGTGGCAAGTTCACAGATGACACCAAACAATTCAAGGTGGTAAAAACCAATTTGTGAAGTATTCAAAACATCTATCCAAATTGGGTCAAGGGGCAACCAAATGGCAAAGGTACTTTAATGTCATTGTATTTTGTATTGGCAATCTTCAGTCTCGAAAGACTATGGTATCGCGCTCTGAATGGTGGTTCTGGAACAGCATCTAGTGTGGCTGAAAAGGCCAATCCGGGAAAACTCCACATTACATATACACTGGTAGGGTCTGAACTAACGGTGATGAAGCAGGTGAGTTATCTTGGGAGTTGTGGTGGATAGCGCAACAAAAATGCCAACCCAATGTATGAAAGTTCTAAAGAAAACAAATTCCATACTAGGGGGTCATCAGGAACAGGACTGTGAATAAGACTTAGGGAGCAATCCTAGCCTGCGCTGAAACAGGCAAGTCAGGAGGCTTGTGCTGTATCTAGCACAGGATTGTGGCAAGAAGTGGCTCTGCCAGAGGTAAGGGGAAACTTTTCCCCTTACCTCTGGGTAAGGGCTGCTGACCACAATGAATCTCCTCAGACTTGCGCCACCTCTAGAAGTGGCACAAGTCCAAGGAGAGCGGAGCGACTTGAAGTCGCTCCGTTCTCCCCGGGAACAGGGGTTGGGATTCGGCATAACTGCCGGATTCCAGCCCCGCCTCCCACCCCCAGGTCCGCCCATCACCCACCCTCCCCCCACCCAGGAAGGCCTCCCTCCCTCCTCCTCCCGCCTACCTTTTCTGCTTGTGTTGGCGCAGGCAGGCTGACACAAGCAGCTGAGGGGAAGCCAGCGCGGAGACTTATGTCAGCCTCCGCAGGCCAGCGCTTCTTGGAGTACTGACCTGGCTTCCCCTTGAGGATGCACAAATATGCTTTACGGCACATTCGCAAACCTCCTAGGCCAGCCCAAAGGACTTGGGCCGGCACACGGCACAGTTTGGATTGCACCCTAATAATAATATAATACCTCTATACCAGTGTTTCTCAAACTGTAGACTGGGACCCACTCGGTGGGTCACGAGCCAATTTCAGGTGGGTCCCCATTCATTTCAATATTTTATTTTTAATCTGTTAAACTTGATGCTACCATGGCACGTGACTGCATTTGGGAAAATGTTACAGACCTATACTTTTAACAGGCTACTATGTATATCAGGGCTTTTCAAACTGGGGTGTAGCAATGTCCCAGCCTGTGGGCACCAGCCTCTGCCCCCTTAAGGGGTAGGGGAAGCCAGAAGGCAGGGAGAAGGCAGCGGCATGATCCCCAGAATCGCGCCGCTCAGGGGGCTGCAGGGGCTTGGGTGCACTTACCAGAGCCTCCTGCAATCTCCAGGGTGTGCAGGGAGCCCTGCATGACTGTCTGCAGAGCTCCCGAAGCTTAAGAAGTGAAAGTGGAGCAATCATGCTCCACTTCCGCTAAACTGGAAGTAGAGCGCAATCACTCCACTTAAATTTTTGCAGCTTCAGGGAGCCCTGCAGGGCTCCCCGCGCACCCAGGAGGCTGCAGGAGGCTCTGGTAAGTGCATCCAAACCCTGCAGCCCCCTGAGCGGCACAATCCTGGGGATCGCACCACTGGCTTCCCCACTGCCTCCCCCCCCTGCAAGGACTTAGAGGTTTTCAAACTCCCTGAGAGTTTGTGCACCCAAGCCCCTGCAGTTCCCAACTCTCCAGCCCCTACAGCCTCCAAACTCTCCCTGAGAGTTTGAAAACTGCTGATGTATGCTTTTAACATACTGCTTTTAACAATGACAGTAAATGGGACTTACTCCTGGGTAAGTGTGGGTAGGATTACAGCCTAGAATTGTTAAAAATTTTCCTGCTTTGATGATATTGCTTCTGGTCATAACATCACTTCTGATGTGTCCTGACAGATTCTCATTCCAAAAAGTGGGTCCCGATGCTCAACGCTTGAGAACCACTGCCCTATACAAATCTATAGTGTGATCACATTTGGAAAACTATATAGTTCTGGTTGCCACACCTAAAGGAGGATACTGAAGACCTGGAAAAGATGCAAACACTAATATGATCAGAAGCTGGAGAACCTTCTTAAGAGGAAAGGCTTCAACATTTGAGGCTTTTTAACTTCTAAAAGTGTTGACTTTTAAAATTATACATGGTGTAGAGAGCCAACAGAGGTAAGTTTTTCTCCTCTCACAACACAGAGCCAGTGAGACTAATCCTATGAAACTGACTAGCAAACAAGTTGGGACAGATAAAAGGCGGCAATTCTTCACACAGCTCATAATTAGCTGGTACGATTTGCTGTCACAAGATGTGGTGACAGTTATTACTTTGGGTGGCTTTAAAGCAGGATTAGACAAATTCATGGAGAACAGGTCTATCAATGGTGACCAGGCATGACAGCTATGCACTACCACTAGGTTCAGTGCCAGTATACCAATTGCAGAGGAGCAATGGCAAGAGAGAAGTATCCACTTGTGGAATTCCAAGTATCAGCAAGTGAGCCAATATGTGAAACGGGATGCTGGACCAGATGAACCTGAGGCCCAGTCCACCAGGCTTTTCTTCTTAAGGAGGAAACAAAAAGGTGCATCCAAGGACAGCCACAGGTGTCCAACAAACAGGGAACTAATATTAATGGCAGACTTAGCAAAAACATTTGACCAACACCCTGCCCCACACTTCAACATTACTGAAACTAGAAGGCAGAATCACATCACCTTTCTACCTATAAGAAAAGCACATATCTGAACTAAGAACTATGAGCTAAGGGAGAGGACCTGAGTGTGGCCTGAGCCTCCCTACATCACCAGAGAACAGGACATTCAGTCATTCTCTCACATACTTTAAACCAGTGGTTCCCAAACTGGTGGGTCATGACCTGCCAGCCTGGGAAACGCTGGACAATGCCCCTTTAAGGGGTGGGGAGGGGGAAAGGCAGCAATGCCTTTCCCAGAACTATACCGCTGCCAGGGACAGGAAGGGTTCTCTACTTACCTGCAGCCAGCGCTGCAGTCTTGGGGAGTCCAGGGAACCCACCACAGGGCTCCTCATGCATGCAAAAGTGTAAAAAAAGGGCACTTTCAATGTTCATGACAAAACCGGATGTGCCCTTTCATTCTTTTTACACTTTTGCAGGCTCAGGGAACCCTGCAGAGGGCTCCCTGCAACCCCCAACCCCCCCCCCCCAAGACTGCAGCACTGGCTGCTGGAAAGTAAAAAAAACCTCCCATCCCCAGCAGCAACGCAATCCTGGGGACTGCACTGCTGCCTTCCCCCGTCCCCTGCAACAACTTACAGTGCTCCCAACTCCCTTGTAGGAGTTTGGGAAGCACTCCTTTAAACCATTAAACTAGGCAGTTGTATCCAGGAGAATCCGTATTCAGAAATCCACCAATCCAATATTTGGCAAACAGACATTCAAAGAAAAAAATTACCCTCACCTCATGTGGGCTGGATGCATAGATAAATCATATTGAAATTACAAAATGAGAAAACAACAGGTAGGAATAGAATTGAAAAGAACCTATAAGGTCATCTAGTCCAACCCCTTACCTGTAGCAGAAAATCCTTATAGAACAGTGGATCCCAACGTTTTTTCACTTGCGTACCCCTCATATTAGCAAAATGTTATTTCAGATTTATATGTTTTCAACTACTGATCCATATCTGATAATACGTGAATTGATGACCAGAAACTAGCAGTTGCTGGGGCTTTCACAGCCAGCTAGCTCCCTTCCTTCCTGCCTTGCCAGCCCTGCAAGGCATTCTAATACAGACCTGCCTTTTTCCACCATTTTTTTAATTTTTTTCAAGTACCCCTCAAGCTCCTTGCAAGTAGCCCTGGGGATACACAGACCCCAGGATGAGAACCACTGTCCTCGAGCAACTTCAGCAGGTGCTTGTCAAAGCTCTGATTGAAAATCTCCAGTGATGAAGACTCCACCACCTAAGAACATATCCTCAGCAATCTGTTCCACTACTGAACTGCCAATCGGAATCTCTTCTTTCGTAGTTTGTACCCACTGGACATGGTACTACTTTAGAGGCAGTTGAGAACAAATTTGTCCCTACAATCAGCAATCCCTACCGATTTACACTTAATTTCTGTAAGTAAACTGAAGACATTTGAAAGTTATGAAAATAATATAAATACCTGGTTGTCAAATTGACTTCAAGAATAACTATGAATGGGTTACCTATATCAAGAAATTACAACAATGGTATTCTGCAGGTGCTATTTCAGCTCAAGAATTTAATGAATCAGATAAAGAAGTAGACCGTTCACTTATCAATTTATGATGTGAAAAAACTTTGTGCACTTGAAAAAATGTTTAAGAAAGGGTGTATATAAATTAGATATAACAAATAATTAGTAATTATAACAGGTTTAAAATCAAGTGGGCAAGACTGGAGGCATGAGTTGTGGGCTGGACTGGAAAAATCCCAGGTGTCTTATCACAAAAGTGTCTAAAAAAAATGTGATGCTGGCACCTTGAAATTTTTTTTCCCCCAGCATAGGGAAGATTTGGGAAGAATGAGAAAGTGCAGGTCTGACAGAATAGTTCAGGTATCTTTAAACACTATCACCACTCCACCATGAAAGAGTAAAGCATTCCAAGAACAGGCAGTAACTAGTGGCAAGTATATTGCAATATTCATTTGTTTGTTTAAAATAAAAACTGAGCATCACAAGGATATTGCTTCAGACTTCATTTTGAACTATGTAAGATAAACTGTATACCACCCTAAAAACTTCTGCTGGTTCAGGCAGTGGCCTGGTTCAATTCTCCTGGGACACAGCAGCCCAGTCCAAACACAAGAAAGAAAACTAAGGTTTGTCATTACAAGAATGAACCACAGAGCCAGACGTTCATGAGCTGCCTCCTTCTCCTCTCCTTTCTTCTCTATCTTCATGCACAAGGAAAGACTAACAGAAACTTCTGCTTCTAGTAAGCATCAAATCAGTTTGCTATGGTGTCGAGTGGGGCAAACAGCATGTAAACTGTAGTTTTATTGTCAAACCAGGATCAAAATGAGGTTATAGATCCTGCTTTCAAACAAAACAGTTTGCACCAAGTAATAATCTGACATATTTGGATGCAATGGAGGTGTGAGCTGCTGCAACCTAGAACCCATAACTTCTAAACTTCTCTTGTGCACAAAATAAGGGGGAGGAGAGAGCATATAACTCAACGTTGTTCATTCTCATAACAAACCCCTGAACACCATCAAATTAGATACCTGAGAGAAGAACTCTGAGACAGAAGCAGCCAAATTCTGATTCCAAGAGTGTTTTCTGCCCCAGTCCTTTTCTGAGGAGCGGTTGCTCTTTGCCCCAAGGCTAACACAGCAGCAGCAACAACAACCATAGATATCAGCAAGAAAGAACATCAAACCCCCTCCAGTAGGAATGCTGATTGCCATCAAGTCAGCTGTCTGTAAGAAGGCTTGTGCAGCAAGAGCAACCCTGGCTGCCTGACCTGGACACTGCTACCTGCACTCCTTTCAGTGCATGGGGGAAGAGGGTCTCTCTTTTGACTGCTGCCAGCAGTGAGACATCAACAGACATCACCAAGAAACATTGGCCCAGCAAAGCCATCTAGAATAAATACGAAGCACAAGGTGAGCAAAAATGGTGGGATACACATCCGTTAAATAAATCGTCAGAGGTTCAGTTGGTGATTACCCAAAGAAGAGTGCTTTCTTGGTTGCAGACCCCACTCCGTGGAACTCTCTGCCCCAAGGTGGTACCCTCTTTGTCAGCTTTGTAAAAAAAAAAAAAAAAACCTGTATTTTTTTAAGTGCTGCTATTCATCTTTTTTTTACTTCATACTATTTTTTTAAAAAAGTTACCTAGTGTGGCAAATCATCCTGAAAGTCCCTTTAAAAATAATAAGCAAATACTAATGATGAGAAAAATATTCCTTCCATAACACTTAATAGCCTGGCAAGATATTTTGTAACACTAAGTCACAATGAACCATTCTACTCCAATGGGAATTACTGCTAGCTGCATCAACAACTCCAGGTCAGCTACAGACACAAGTCACAGGAAGAGTAAATGTGATGTAGTAGTTAGAGTGCTGTATTTAGGTCAGTGAGACCTCAGTTCAAATCCCTATTCAGTCACAATGCTAACTGGAAGACCTTGCTTCAGACACTTTCTCTGAGTCTAACTAGAGAAGACTAAACGGAAGCCAATATAACTAACTGCCCTACTAGTTTAAGATGAGGTAGTGCTTCTCCTAGTAGATGAACCCCACTCCAAACAGCACTTACCAACCTGCCAGCATCCAATTAGCATGCAATGTGACTGCAATTATTGCAGTTATAGCTCCCGCAGATGCCCCCATACACACTGGGGAAAGCAAAAAAAAAAAATTTATAAAGCTTTTAATAAAGCTTATTATAAAGCAGCAACTGAAATAAAATTACTGACCAGAATATGATATTAAACCAATACTTAAAAACAATTATAAACTTTTCAAACAGAATAAAAAGTTAGACCTGCTCTCTTACAAACTTTGATAAACTTGGAAATCACTGGACTAGTAAGGATGAGGTGAATAGGTTTATACACACTGATAGCATGTCTTTTGTGTCTTGAATCAGAAAAAATATCAGACCAGGTTTATTTATCAAATTCTGAATGTGCCTTGATCTGTACAATCCATAAAGAAGAGCACTGTAAGTTGCTCACAAACAAGCAACTGCCTTGAAAACAACCATTAACAAAAATATGTGTTTTCTATGATCCATAAAAACAGAGAAATACCACTTGCACCATCAGCAATGTTATTTCATGTAGAACAATAATAAAAGAGAAAGAGAGACAGACTTGTATAAGTATGCAACAGCAAAAAAACAAGAGTCTAGAGAAATTTTAAATATTAACCAATTTCTTGAGGTGTCTCTTGGTTGTTTTTACTCATATAATAGTAACTGAATACAAAAGTCTCAGAATGAAATGAACAGCATAACACTTTGTCACAAACATTCCAGTCATCACAGACAGAACCCTTTGTCACATGATGCAGAAAAATGGCCTTGTTCAAGGTTTTTTGGCACTGTTCTTCAACTTGGTTTGTGGCTCACAAGTGGGTCACATCCCAACCAAAGAGCAGCAACAATTTGTCTGAGTTTGTTTGAAGGAGGGGTAGCTTTTTGATTGGCATTTTGGTTGTTTTAAAGAGAAGGAAAAGGAGACACAAAGATGAAAGAACAAGTAGGAAAAAAGGAGTAGGGGGGGAAACTAGAGACAGTGAGAAAAGAGGACAAAAAGAGAAAGACAAACGAAGTGGGTGGGTGCTAAAAACACATCCTGGGTTTGAAGAACTAGAAGACTCCAACTCTCAGAGTTTAAGTCAAGACTTTGCCCATCACTTGCTAGTATTCTAAGAAACATCCAGCCATTTTGTAATCAATTTGGGTTATATAGATCAATACTCTCTCGTTCCACTATGAACAGTAGATACTAGGCAGCCTTGTGTATACCCAGAGATGAAAATCTCACATTGTGGAAACTGCCAAAATCCCCTTGCAACACACTCCAAATCTTTAACCATCAGATGCAGCAGACACAAGGTGTCATTTAAATGTTTGTGTCCTGTCCTGAAGCAGAGCTTTGCCATTAAGCCTGAGCATCAGAGTGAATGCTAGATCTACAAAGTCCCAACAAACAATTTGTTAGTGACCCGGAAGGTCTAGATAATACCTCTGCTTAACCAGGCACCCCCTGAAAAACTGCACCACTTTCGACTGAAAGGCGAGCTGGTTTCGCAGCAAGTGCCGCCTGTGTTGAGGAAGCCCAGGCCCCTTCCTCAAGTGCACTTAAATCAGCTGTGCTCCTGCCTAGAACCAGGCTGGCTGGATCCTTTTCACTACAGAGGCTGACCAATGCGAGAAAGCAGGAAGGCGGGCTATTTCTGCAGAAAAAATGGAAACACATAACAAGCTGCTGCTGAGTAGGCCCCATCGAGAACTGCCTGTGACGCACTTCGGTAACTCGACTCCCTGCCCGCCCCCACCCATCATCTTCCTCCTGAAGCCCTCCTTCCCTCCAGCGGAGGGCCCGGCAACAACAGAGAACTGGGCTCAGCAAATCACCTCAATGAAACCCGCCAAAGGCTGGAAGGGGAGCATAGCTGGCATCTCTAGGGTAAAGGGGCTGAGTCGAGCTTCCAAAGGAAACAAGCAGGGGTGTGGCAGCCAAGAGCGCCTCCTCCCCCATCCTCCTCCCCCCTTCGCAAAATGGGAATCGCCGGTGGTATATATAGAAAAACCAGGAAAACAACAGCGGGGAGGCCCACAGTGGCCAAGCACCTCTACCAACCTCGCACATACCACAACCCAACCCAGCTACCCCCTCATCATGGCAGCGAGTCACCCTTTATGTCAAACAATTGTGGTTGCGGAGCTGAGCCCCCAAGAGCCCCAGGAGGTATAAGCAACACACCAGACCCCGGAAAAGCAAGCCAGGGCGCAGCTTCTCCTCTCACTATTCCCACAACCCCCAGCCTCATAGTCGTGTGTGTGTGTGTGTGTGTGTGTGTGTGTGTGTGTCCTCAAACAGCAGGATTACTTCCTACCTGGGCAGGGATCGGTTCAGCGACTGGGAGCGCTGAGCAAAGAGGGCAAGGACAAGAAAGTGTCTAAAACAAAAGTGGCGCCAAAAGAACCCCATCAAACAGCCTCCTTCCGCCCCCTCGTCCCCTCCCACCCGGCCGCCACCCAGCAGGGTTCCCAGCAGCACGAGGACATCAAAAAGCCCGCTGGGGCCCAGCTTTCCCCCCCCCAAACTGGCCACCATCAACACACTGGAAGGCGGGGACAGACCAGGAAGAAGCAACGTGTCTAAAGCTACAGTCCCCATGTACACTTCCCTGGGAATAAGCCCCAGGCTGGAGCCAGTGCAACTTACTTCTAAACAGGAGGGCTGAAGCTGCCAGCCCTTCTCCATACTTAAGACCACAAGAAAAGAAGAGCACAAGGAACCAATCCAGTTTCCCAACAGCCCATGTTTGTTTATTTGTGTGATTAATCCTAGAGGAAGCTTGAGTAAAGTTCCTGCCATGGCCGGAGACCAGCAGCCATTCTTTCTTTCCCCCCTCCCCTTCCAAAGAGGACAAGGAGAGTTATGGGCACATTCAGTCCCAACCCAGCCATGCTGCCTCCCAAGTTAAGTCTCGCTGACCGAGGGGACTTTGCCAACGTGTGCCCATTTGCTTACGACCTTTTTTTTTTTTTTTTATGAGTCTTTGTGCAATTTCCTATCCCTTTCCAGGCCACTTTTATTTCTAAAACTGGCAGGAAACGAACTCAGCATGTACAGTACATCCATTTGCAGGCAGCAAGGAGGGGGAGGGAGGAAGGAAGGAAATAAATATCCAGCTTGAGGACCCCCACAACTTGTTGGCTTGAAATGGGGAAGGCTGTGCTTTATTACTAGAATGTCTGCAGTCCAAGTAGTTGAAAATGGTGTTCATCTTACTCAGAAGCAAGCCCATCCTGTTCAGTAACACAATGGATTTACTTCTCAGTAAAATAAACACTGTTTTCAAATCTTTCTCTATGCATGTGCATCTAAGCAAAACATATTTAAACCCATATCTCAAGAGTACTGCATAACGAGTCCCAAAATCCTTTGACATGCACAATATCACTTTCTTCTCCCCCCCCCCCAAAATGTACCAATCAAAACTGGCCTTCCCTCTTTGGACTAGGAAATGTCAGTCTGGGCAGAGAGGTGCGAGGAGGGTGGGATGTGTAAACTAATTGTAGGAGAGGTAAAGAAGAGGAAAAGTGCAGGGAGGTGCAGGAAGGAAGACAAATGAAAAGCAGCTCTAACATTTTAGTTCCCAATCCTCACAACCCACCACCGCCACTGGTATTTATATACTGCCTTTCTTGGTTATCAGGTTTTTCCTCAGACTTTAATTCAAGGTGGTTTGATACAGCCAGACTTTTCTAAACCCCCCCCCCGACTTTCATACCTTCCAACTCTCTATACTTCACCCCCACACACACACACAACTACTGGACACCTCCATCTTGCCAGCCACCCCCCCCCCCCCGCTACTGAGTGTGAGAACTGAGAGGAAGAGATGGAAGGGGGAAGAGGGAATGAAACAGAGCAGCTCTCTATTTTAGTTCCAAACCTCAAAAGCCCCCCAAATGCAAATAACCTTCCACCTCTCTACACTTCCCTCCCCCACACAAAACTACTGGATACCTCCATCTTGCCAGCCACACTTTCTTCCCCCCCCCCCATGTGAGAACTGAGTGGAAGAGGAGGAAAGGAGAGAGTAGCTCTCCAACATTTTCGTTCCAGTCCTCTCAACCCCCACCGCTGTCCTCCTCCAAATGGAAATAACTTTTCACCTCTCAGCACTTCACCCCCTAGAGACACACTGCTGGACACCTCCATCTTGCCAGCCACACTTTCTGTCCCCCCCTGCTGATCGATGCGAGAAGAGGAAGAGAGAAAGAGAGGAAAGGAAGGAGAGAGAAAGAAGGAGGAAGAGAGAGAGGAAGAAGGCGAAGAGGAGGAAGGGAGAGGGAAAGAGAGAGAGGAAGGAGAGGACGAGGGAGAGAGGAAAGGAAGGAGGAGGAAAAGGAAGGAGGGAGAAAGAAAGAGGGAGGGGAAGGGGAAGAAAGGAGGAGGGAGGGAAAGAGAGAGAGAGGGAATGAGAAGGAAATGGGGGAAGAGGAGGAGGGCGGCAGGGAGCGAGGGCTCCATTTTCTCCGCGGGCGGGGCGGCCTGGCCCCTTCTCCAGCTGAGGCGGCGGAGCGCAGAGCTGCCCCCTCGGAGCGCTCCCTCGGAGGCCTCCACGTCCCCTCCCTGGAGGGGGTCTGTGTGTGTGCTGGGGAGCGCGCGCATGCGCAGGCGCTCGGCCCCGCGCGTCCTCCATCTTGCGTGCGCTGCGAGTTCTCCCCCCAGGCCTGGGGAGGGGGAGGGGAGCGGGGCCCTCACGGACGAGCCCCCTAAAAATACACCCTCTGCTCACAAATAACATCTTCCCAAAGTTCAGCCGAGGAAGGGAAGGGCCTCGGACGCCCCGCTGGGAAACGGCCGTGGATCCCCGTCCCAACTTCCACAGCCTCGAGCCGCGGCGGACTCACCTCGGCGAGGGGGGCGGCGGGCCTGGCGGGGAGCGCGCCTTCCTCGGCCGACGCCGTAGGCGCCTCGGGCCGCTCGCCCTGCGCCCGCGGGAGAGGCCTGGGCCGCGACCGAGCCCAAGGGAGCGGCGGGAGCGCCTCGAGGCCGCCCGGGGGTCGCGGGGAGGCCTGCGGAGGGCCGCGGCGCACTGCTCGGTCGGGGCGGCCTTGGCGGCGTCGTCGGCGGCGCCGGGATTGTTTGGGGTGTTCGCGGCTCGGCGGCTGGCGAGCGAATGGAGGGCGCAGGCGCCACCTGGCGGCCACCGAGCGGGGCCCGCACCGCCGGGCCTAGAGCGGCACCTGCCGGGCGGACCCAGGAGCGCAGGCGGGAAGGAAGCGGGGAGGGAGGGGTGCTCTCCGCAAAACAGCCCCGAGTCTCTCCTCCTCCCTCAGCTTTCTGGACGGAGTAAACAAGGTGGCGCGCATGCGCGGAGCTCTCTAAAAGCTGGTGCGCATGCGCGGCGATCTCGTGAATGTGGTGCGCATGCGCGGCACGTTGAGACGGCGAGGTTGTGCGCATGCGCGGCACGCTGACACTGGATTGGTTGGTTGGGGAAAGGCGCGCGCTTGTGTGTGTGTTTCTCTTTCTGCCTACGTCATCGCCCCGCCCCGCCCCTGGCTGTTCCCCGCCGCGCGCGGAGGAGGTTTAGTTCTGCACGTATCGCTCTCAGGAGGAGGGGGGGCGGAGCCAAGCCAGCAGCTTGCAACTGGGCAAGAGTTTTGTTTGCAGAAGGTTTGCAGAAGTCGAACCACACTTTTCTGGGAGGAAGCCCCACTGACTACAATGGGACTTACTTCTGAGTAGACATGCATAGGATTGTACTTGAAATCAGCACAGGGGACCCAATTCAGCATGTGGTATTTGGTTTGGCATGTGGTAAGGCAGGAGTTGCCACTTCCCCTCAGCTGTTTTTGCACCTTAAATCCCCCCATATCCTCCGCCCTACTCCTGATCTAGTTCCACATTAAGCCCACCTTTAAATTTTGGTCTTTAGGAAAGTAGGTGAGTGTCAGGTCCTCTCGTGGACTGAGAACTGGTTGGAGGCCAGGAAGCAGAGAGTGGGTGTCAATGGGCAATTTTCACAACAGAGAGAGGTGAAAAGCGGTGTTCCCCAAGGATCTGTCCTGGGACCGGTGCTTTTCAACCTCTTCATAAATGACCTGGAGACAGGGTTGAGCAGTGAAGTAGCTAAGTTTGCAGACAACACCAAACTTTTCTGAGTGGTGAAGACCAGAAGTGATTGTGAGGAGCTCCAGAAGGATCTCTCCAGACTGGCAGAATGGGCAGCAAAATGGCAGATGCGCTTCAATGTCAGTAAGTGTAAAGTCATACACATTGGGGCAAAAAATCAAAACTTTAGATGTAGGCTGATGGGTTCTGAGCTGTCTGTGACAGATCAGGAGAGAGAGATCCTGGGGTGGTGGTGGACAGGTCGATGAAAGCGTCGACTCAATGTGCGGCGGTAGTAAAGAAGACCAATTCTATGCTTGGGATCATTAGAAAAGGTATTGAGAACAAAACGGCTAGTATTATAATGCCGTTGTACAAATCTATGGTAAGGCCACACCTGGAGTATTGTGTCCAGTTCTGGTCGCCGCATCTCAAAAAAGACATAGTGGAAATGGAAAAGGTGCAAAAGAGAGCGACTAAGATGATTACGGGGCTGGGGCACCTTCCTTATGAGGAAAGGCTAGGCGTTTGGCCTCTTCAGCCTAGAAAAGAGACGCCTGAGGGGGGACATGATTGAGACATACAAAATTATGCAGGGGATGGACAGTGTGGATAGGGGGATGCTCTTTACACTCTCACATAATACCAGAACCAGGGGACATCCACTAAAATTGAGTGTTGGGCGGGTTAGGACAGACAAAAGAAAATATTTCTTTACTCAGCGTGTGGTTGGTCTGTGGAACTCCTTGCCACAGGATGTGGTGCTGGCGTCTAGCCTGGACACCTTTAAAAGGGGATTGGACAAGTTTCTGGAGGAAAAATCCATTATGGGGTACAAGCCATGATGTGTATGTGCAACCTCCTGATTTTAGAAATGGGTTATGTCAGAATGCCAGATGCAAGGGAGGGCACCAGGATGAGGTCTCTTGTTATCAGGTGTGCTCCCTGGGGCATTTGGTGGGCCGCTGTGAGATACAGGAAGCTGGACTAGATGGGCCTATGGCCTGATCCAGTGGGGCTGTTCTTATGTTTGTGTTCATGTGAATATCCTGGGAGACGAAGGCTGTAATCCTCCTCACTTTCCTGGGAGTAAACCCCTTTGACTATTATGGGAATGACTTCTGAGGAGACATGCCCAGGATTTGGCACTAAATAGAGGGTGGCAGGTGCATGGAGGCTCAACTGCAGAAAAATGTTGGTAGGCTTCTCTCTCCCCTTTCTAGACCAAGCCAAAGTCAAGGGTTGTGTGCAGTTACAGCAAGTAACATTCCCTAGGGACAGAGAGAAGCCCTCAAGCAGGGCTGTGAGTGCAAGAGGTAAGGAGGGAAGCAGACTTGGAGATCATGCATCTAGGGTTCAAAGGCCAAAACCCCAACCCAGATTGCTTCACAGCCAGGGGTCTGCCCTTCTGCTTCTGTAAGGATCTGAGGGGGAAGGATTGGGCTCAGAAAGACCTGCATCCTCTGAGCCCAAGGCCCCTTAGACTACTAAAACAGCAGCATAACATTGACCATCTTAAAATAACAGAATTAAAAAGTTTTCCAGAAGAACTATCCAAAGCTTGGTAAAAGGGGTGTCTGACAGATCTCGCTGGGGAGAATTCCAAAGACGTGGCACCGCCCCTGAAAAGGCCCTGCCCTCTTGTGCTAGATGACACTTCATTTTTAAACCTTGCACCTTGTCTTTCTAATGATGTTGGCCAAAGGGTAGTTCAAGAGCCTTATAAGCAACATATAAGAAACATATTCTTTCCTTATAAGAAAGAATAAACAAACGAAGGTCACTGTTTGTACTGCTGTTACGGGAGGTGTATTCAGTGTCCCTGTTGCCTTGTGCCATTGAATTCCCACCACTGGGTGGCACAAGTGTCTGCCCCCACCATAGAGGATCAGCCTTCTTTAGGCAGCCAAGTGACTTCCTGACTGACGCATGTGGGCCTGGAGGAGGATTTCGCCAGCAGGAGCCCTTAGTCTACATTGTTTTCATCACATATGTCATGTCTTTGAGCAACATTCTAGTTCCCACATCCATCACGTCACACAATTTTTCTTCATTTATTTATTTTTCACTTTTTTATATGGCTCTTCCTCCAAAGAGCTCAGGGCAGTGCACATGGGTCCTTTCCTCCTCACAACAACCCTGTGAGGCAAGTGAGGCTGAGAGATAGTAAATGGCCCAAGGTCAACCAGGAAGCTTTGTGGCCAAGCAGGGATTTGAACCTGGTTCTTCCAGGTCTCAGCTCAACTCCAGCATCCTGACTCATTTGATTACTGTACACAATGACTGGCACTGAGTAATGAAGAACATAAGAAAAAGTCTGATGGTTGAGACCAAAGGGTCATCTAAATCCAGCATCCTGTTTCCCACAGTGGCCCACCAGCTGCCTTCTCTGAGAAGTCCACATGCATCCTTTTCTCCCACCACTACTACTCCACACCCTCCAGAGGTATACTGCTACTGAACCTAGAGGTGGTGCGAACTCAGCGTGAGTAACAGCCATTGCTAATCTTATCTTCCCTGCATTTATCCCAACCCTTTTTAAAACCATTCAAGCCCACATCCTGTAGCAATGAATATGCATGTTAGAGTTGGTGTGGTGTAATGGTAACCAAATTAAAACCAGGAAGACCTGAGTTCAAATCTCCACTCAGGCTTACCTTGAGCAAGTCACTCTCTCTCAATTTGTCCTACCTGGTTGTTGAGATTTAGGGCTGAATTCTATCCAACTTTCCAGCACTGATGCAACCAAACTAATGGGGTGTGCACTGCATCCTGCTGCTGGTGGCTAGTCACAGAGGCCTCCTCAAGGTGAGGGAATATTCGTTCCCTTACCTTTGGACTGCATTGAGGCTGCATCAACACTGAAAAGTTGGATAGGATTGGACCCTAAGGTAGGTGGAGATAGGACCATGTTTATTACATTGCAATCCATATTGAAAGAGAAAGATGAACATTACATAATAATAATAATAATCAGCCCTAACAGTCTGCCCAGACAAAGACAGAGGCAATGGCTTGTTAAATTTGCAAAGAGAAGTTGTTTACTCATGGTTCCATTGAATGTATGTTTACAGCATCTGATTAGGATTAGAGGTTCAGCTAACACTTAGAGATAGCAAGGCCCTGGAGCTGCCTCACCCTGCATGCCTTATGCTTAAGATGGCGTGAGCATCAGAGACCTGGTGTGCAGATCTTAACAGGTCAGTGATCAGAGGACAAGAGAGGTGTGCTCAGAGGAGAAGGGAAGGATAAAGGGTTAGGGCCACACCCCACAAGGATCACAGAGTGAACAGGTAGAAAGGTCAGGGTCAGTGGTCAATAGTTTAACCCCTTCTGGACAGCATCCTGCCCCCTCTGGACAGCAGACGGAGTTGCGCCAACTCCAGCAATCACAGTGTGTACCACAGCGATGGGGATACATTATCCAATCCCTGTTATGCGATTAAGGGTGCAATCGTAACCCCTTATGTCAGTGCTTTCCAGCACTGGCATAGCGGTGCCAATGGGATGTGTGCTGCATCTTGCAGTTGGGTGTCACTCACAGAGGCCTCCTCAAAGTAAGGGAATGTTTGTTCTCTTACCTCAGAGCTGCGCTGCCCTTATGTCAGTGCTGGAGAGCACTGACATAAGGGGTTAGAATTGTGCCCTTAGTCATTAAGTGAACACTCAGTCCAATCTATTGCCTTTGTTGTGTAAACAGACACTCCCTGCCAGACACTAGCTGGCTGCATAGGTTACTGGAGATAGATTGCTTCTTTTTTGCAGTAAGCCTCTCTGTTGTGTAAACCAGGGGTCTCCAAACCCTGGCCCAGGGACCAGATGTGCCCCGCGGCCAGCCTCTGATCCTTTGGCCTAGTTGACCAAACACAACTGGAGTTGTGCTTCTAGGGTGGGGGAATGGGGGCGATTTAAGTGTGTGCTTTATTTCTTGGGCTATGTTGGTGCTTGGAGAAATCCTGGGCATTTGAGCCCATTCATTTATTAATTCATCTAAGTTCCATCTCTAATGTATTTTTTTTAAATTTTAGTGTTATGCATGCCCCTTTCTGACAATCAATAAATTACTTCATATTTAAGCAGTGCAAGGCAGAGATCAAGATCAGCCAAGTATATAATTTCACAGAATTTGTATGCAATTTTGCCCTTGTCATTTTTCTCTTGTTTTTGCAAACTCTTGGGGGGAAAACTGTGAATGTTGATGGATTGAAAGATTGATTTGATATTTAATTGCATGAGGCACTGAGCTGAAATAAGATATTTAGCCTGCAGTCCCTATGAGAAGTCCCCTTGAAGAAAGTGACACTTAACTTTGGAGTAAGCATGACCTGGTGGTGCCTTCACAATGCAGTCCTTACTGGGACCATTTAAATTGATAGGACTTGCTTCCAAGTAAACACAATTAAGATTAGGGCTGTCACCTGAAGAAAGAGATCTTGGGTGATCAGTCAAATGAACTTTGATTGATTTCATTGATAAAATCAGCATAAGTGTGTATATCACTTGAACAATTTTTGAAGGAAATAAAGCATCTTTTGTTTTTAGATCAGAGCTTTTCAACCTGTTTTGTTTTGTTTGTGCAACTATCACAATTCCTCCTTTCAACACTTTTCAAATGCCAGCAGTGCCCACAGAGGAGGCAACTGAACACAGGAGTCGGGGGAAGGGCCAATGTGGCTGGAGTCAGTGACAGATGGGCAAAAGGGTGGTGAATTTGGGGTGCCCTTCACCTCAAGCCTGCTGCCACCCCTCCTTCCAGCCTACTGTCTGTGTGAGTCACATGGGATAATCACTTCCCTCTGCCCTCACATGGCATTTAACCCATTTTTGCCTGGCCCACAGTTGCATTTGGTCCTTGTTGCATATATACAGTGTTGGGCAGCAAAGGATGCGTTCCCTTTAAACCCCTTGCAAGGATATAGTGAGGGAAGGGGAGAGTAAAGCTCTCTGTCCTTGTAGGGCATGTAAAGGGAATGTGGATGGAGCTCAGTGAGAAGGTCAGGGGCTATTTCAGTTTGGTTGGGCCATCCCTGACTGGCGTGGATGACTTGCCCCCCAATTAAGGTTTCACTTAGCACCCTCTTTCCCCAAACAGTGCCTCTTTTGAAGGGCCAGGCCACCTGCGAGGCCACCTTGATGCCCCTCTACCCCAGCCATCTCCACTTCCAGCAGAGGGGAGACCAGTGTCACATGGTCCCCATAGTAGCAAGGCCAAGTTCTACCTCCCAGCCTATGAAAAACACTTAGTGGTTCTAGGACCACAATAATTGGACATTTGCTCTGGCGCAAAGATAGCGCTTACCCTCTCCAACTTTTTTACAGTATGGCACGAGTGTGGGCCACATTGGAAAGATTGCCAATGAGGATGGACCATCAATGTATGTATGTATGTATGTATTTCCCCTGAGGGCTGGGGATTAGAATAGGCCCTCAGTTTGGCTGTACTTGTCGTAAGAGGCGACTGAACAGCCACCGGGTAGATGGGACTCGTTAGTCTGGGAAGGCAGCTCATCTGAGAGAAGGAAAACTCTGATCCCAAACCTCCGCTGCCTTGTGGCTACATCCAGTTATGGAAAAGGCTTCAGGAGTCAACCTCGAGGCAAAATCCGAAGTCAGAGTCCCTGAGGCAGTTCATGGCTGAACACAATCACGTTCTGGCAACTCCTGCGACGCCGCTGGAACCAACCGTATTGGCCTCTGCCTTTCCATTGGACCATTTCAGTGACGTGGAGAGGGGGGATTTGCTGCATGGGTAACAGCCATACCTACCTTACCCAGGCTTCGCGCACTGGAGAGGACACTCTGTTCCAGAACACTATTCAGAGTGCGATACCATAGTCTTCCGAGACTGAAGGATGCCAACATTATTATGTATGTATATTACACAGAGTTAGGATCTTAAATCATCTGTGTGTTCACAGTTCCCATTCGTTGGGAAGGTTCACAGTTCCAGTTCATTGGGAAGAAGGGGGGAACACTTCTCTACCTCTCTTGCCAGGGAGCAAGCCATGCATGAAATGAGGAAAGTCACCAGTGCCGTTTTGTATACTGTACACATGCAGAATATCTATGCAGAATTTTTATTCTTGCCTTTTCTCCCCATTGCTGCATTTCACAAATGCAATTAATATTGAAAGAAACCTTATGGGAAGGGAATGCTCCATTAGACTGACATTAAGAAGCACTTGTCCTCTTTCTGTCCCCTGGAATTGCAGGCAGAGAACAAGACACCCACTTTACATAACACACACGCTTCAGACCTGTCAGAAGTGTTTCTGCAGCACAGAGATTCTGGGGCTGTATCACTGTGTCTGCAAAATAATAGGCCTTCGCTCTCATGAAAGCTGAAATCCCCACCTTTGAAGATTATATGGATCTGTTGCAAGAGCTGATGACAGCAGAACTACAAAGTGGAGTCAACTGTACATAAAGCCTAAATATTAATATTGACTCCACGTCTCAGTCCACTGGGGGCCTTGAGGGGGGTTAATGTTCTTTAACATTTAGAACAAGGGCATTTCAATATGCATATATTTGGAAGCAAAAAGAAATGTTAGTTGATGGGAACTTTTCTGGCTGATTGGCAAGGCTGGCAGGTTCAAGCCAATGCAGTTAAGAGAGGCTGTGGCTCATATGGTATTAGCATGGGAAAAAATGAAGCAGGTACAAAGTACAAGGGCAGGCAAGGAGGACTGCTAACTAGCAATAGCCAGGTCTTCAGTAAGAACCTACACCATTGGTTTCCAAACTTTTTAGAGGCCATAGAGGCTGCTGCCTGAATTCTAAATGCCAAGGGGTAAGGTCATATTGGTGTTTGGGCAGCAGTGCTCCCCCTCCAAGTAGCAGCTTGTTTAGCTCTTGATGCACATAACCTAATCTGCCCTGTCAGTTTCACGAACCACCAAAAATTGGATCATAACCCAGTTTCAGAACCACTGACCTTCACCATTCCATCAGCCCTGGGCTTTAACACCCCCCCCCCCCGGGACATTTTATCTTGTTGCCTGAACTGTTCCTAGGAAACCCTAAGTTTTGGAGAAGAGCTACTTCAACCATGGGGCAAACAGTAGCAGCAGAAACATGAAGAGGAAAGACTTTGATGTTTGTTAGACTAACACATTGAGACATATAATTATGCATGGTGTGGAGAAAGCAGATAGAGTAGCAAGGAGTTTTAGTGTAGGATAGTACCCATGAGACTGAATTCTGAATCAGGACTTCCCCCCACTAGTGGCAGGAGGGTGCGGGTTGCACCAGTGGTGCACGGGGGGGGGGGGGAATGTAAAACAACTACTGGCCAAAAAATTTTAAATCTTGGTATTTTTGAATAATATATCAATCATTGTGTAATTTCATGATCTCCTGCACCAGGTGACACAAGCCCTAGTGATGTGCCACTGCTTCCTCCGATTCAAATCTTGTCTCTGCACAAACACCATAGGTGGTCTTAAGCAAGTGATTCCCTCTCTGCCTCAGTCTTCTCACCTGCAATGCTGGCATACTTCCCTAACAAGGTTGTTGCAAGGACAAACATCAAGATGGTCCATGTGAAAGCACCTTGCACAGTCAGAAAGAGCTATACAAACATTAAAGTTCACATACCACTTTTCAACAAAAGTACAGGCGTCCTTGGGTATCAGTGGAGTCTGTATCTGTGGATTATCTATCCCACAGCCCATTGTCTTTGTTTGGGTTTCATTACATTCCTGCAAAGTTGTGTGTCTTGCTTGTACTAATGCTATAAGCATGCTAGAAAATTGTTAAGATTCTGAATACAAAGTAACTTTGTCCTCAGAAATACAAGGCAGAAAACCTATGCAAGGGGGGAGGTAAATGGTACATAAAGATCATGATCAACAAGAAGGACACTGTTGTGCCCCTCTTCACAAGCCTGTGGAAAATTCCTCTTAAGCAACAGGTTCTCTATTCAATGCAGCCTACGAGAGCACCTCTATAGACATGATGCTGCTCTGTCTTAGACTTTTAGATTACGTAGCAAGGTTACTACAAACCATTTCAGCAATGACTCTTGGTACTGATGCAATTTCAGAGCTGCCTCTCAGAAGGGAAGCAGAAGTCCTTTTGTCCCTGCCCCATCCTGAAACAACCAGATTTGCAAGAGGCAACATTGCTGCCCTACAACAGCCACACATAATACATGAATGCATTGCCAACATTCTTGTTGAGGTTGATATAGGGAACCAGACTATAATAGTAGTCCCATTGTTAGTATTCATTTCATTAAAAAAAATCATATGCATCCTTGCTATTGCCTGTGCTGGCACCTTTCAAGCTGACTGTTCCCCTCTGCACTCAGTGGCCACAGAACTGCCCGTGAGGAAGGAAAAGGGAAAAGCCCGTGTGGCCTGACAGCACACTCCTCCCCGCCCTGCCATTGTCATGACTTTTACATTGATTTCCTGTAAACCGCTCCGAAACCCTTGTCAGCTGAAGAACAAATGCTTTAAACCAGCATGCACTACTAAGCTGTATAAGCAAGTTTTCCTTTGTGAGAATCCCCTTTCTACCTATTAACCACTTTATCTTAATGCACTCGTTTCCCAAATATTTTCACTGCTGCACCTTGAGAATGGAAGGGTATGAGGAGACAGAAGGACAGTGAGAATAAGAACTCAGGCTTATTTGTGGTGGTCCATATGACTGTTTTGCTGTTGTTCAAGAAACAAGCTTCCACCCATAAGAAAAAAAGATCACTTTATTAAAAATGGTCACCAAAGCAGAACTGCAAAACAGCCTGAAGCTTATATTATATGATTACAATACTTAAAAAAAATAAATCTTCTCAGTACATTGGAATAGGTTTGCTCAAAGTTCTAAACTAGGAGGAAAAAATATTTCTCTGTTAAGCATCAATTAATATTGCCAACCAAACTTTACATTATATAACCTTGATTCCACATCTAATTTTCTATACAAATGTTCCAATACTGCCTGCTGATTAGTAGACATGCATAGTTCAGAGATCTATCAATGTTAACAATTTTTTAAATGAAAAGAAAAAACTGATCATTGTTTTTCTACAGAAAGGTGAACTAAAACAATGAACAATGTGAGAATTTGGAATCGCATCTTATGATTCCCAATATAAAAAGTATTTTCTTGCCAAGGGCACCAAATAGATTAGAATGAAAGCTGCAAAGATACAACAAATGGGTTGGATGATTGATGAACTACCAAGTAAGGACAGAAGCCATCTAGCACTATTGCTCTAAGTTTTAAACCTCATTCAAATTGAATAGGAGCAGCAACAGGAAAATCATCAATAAAAGGGACTTCCAGACAACAACAGTCGGAAATTAAATATGATATTCAAGTGCATGTAATGACTATGCATTAAATTATATGTGATAAACATCTGGTTTAACAAAGCAGCTAATACATTTAAAGACTGATGCACAATGTTGCCATGCAGGGCAGCTCCTCAGGGCAGTGTGCAGATGTTCCCTTCCTGCCTTAGCCCTGGCAAAGCTCAGCTGTATCTGGGACCAAGAGGTAGATGAACCCACTCAGCAGCTCCTTCCAACCTTGGTTTGAATAGCTTCTGCAGCAGCCTGAACCAAGGTCACAGGCTGCAACCTGAAACATAAGTTCCTCCTGAATGATTCTCATATAAACATGTAACTTATGGTCACATGTACTGTACACCTGTGGAGTTCTAGCACTGAATGCAGAAATCTTGTGCACATTAGTGTTTCTAGGATGCCACATACCCCTTCAGTTACTGCACATGTGGCTCTGCAGAAATAGTAAGCCGCTTGACTATGGACATGCAGCATAGTTAAGCTTTTAAAAAATATAAGGAGTGAAATAAGTGAGCTGGAAAAAAAATATTACATTATTCAATCACACACCCACACACTCCCTGTGGTCTATAACCAGCAGCTGAAAAAAACCTGGGGAACAATTGTATCTGCAAAGCAATATAAAAGGGATTAATTTACAGTAAGGATGTTCAAACCATCTACTTTGGTGTCTACCAACTGAAGTCAACGAAAGGACTTCAAACTACAAAATTCACAATTCAGCCCTGACTGATAGGAGCCTAATGAGTCATTTAGACAGACTTAAAAAAAAAAAAGTTAGAAAATCCATCATTCTGGAATTCATAAAACATGTCACTAAGCTCTTGCTTGTCTTTGACAAGGTCACCTAGACTATTATTCCCCCTAGCTCACTGGAGTCCGGTCACATGATTAGACTCTCAGTTTCTATCCCAGCCTCCATGCTTACATTAGGCAGCAGACCAAGTGCTTAGGCATTTTAGATACTCGTATAGTTTTTCCACTTAGTTATCCAGAAGGTCACACATACAGAACCTGAGACCCACTGACCTTCTACTGCTGCTCATCCTCTGTTTAAAAGCCTTATTTTTGTGGAGCATGTGGATCCCCAGGATCGTGTCACTAAC